>NW_005187577.1:944322-980226 GCF_000239375.1 Pundamilia nyererei | reverse complement strand
GTAGCTGGGCTGGACTGGGCTGCCCCTACCCTGATTCTTTCTGAAGTGGTGCTCACCTACATGGAAACAAAATGGTGCAGTAATGTATAAAATGTGAACTAGAGATGAATTTGCATACACTTGGGCGTGTAATGCTAGTTAGATGATGGCAATATGTAGCAAAAACTGAGAATTTATGATCAAAGCAAACCACATTTAAAGCCGTTGGATGTTGTGTGTCTTTCAGGTCTGATGCCATCATTGGTTGGGCAGCAAAGCTCCTGCCACAGTCTCTCTTTGTTATGTATGAGCAGATCCATCCGCACGATCCCTTTGGTCAGATCATGCAGGAGCATTTCCAGAAACTCAATTCAACTCTGCATGCACTTCGACAATACCCAGACACCGCCGCACAAAGGCACCGCTTCCTGGACAAGGTCAGTACACAACCTATACACAAGACACTTCCTGTATCTTTTCACTTCTTTGAACAAGCACAATACCTCAGACCCAGGTACCAATTGAAAAAAAAAAAAAACACAGTCAAGGCATATTCAAAACGTCCCTGTTCCTCCTGTGAAGGTTAAATATATGGCGTCTTTGTCTCCAGGGCTGGGAGGAGTGCGTGTGCCTGGATATGAATAATTTCCTCTTCGGGCTGGTCCCTGAGGAGGAGAGATGCAGATTGGAGAGCCTGGAGCCTTTTGATGAATATGAGGTCAGCTGGGTCTCAGCGTTGCATCTTCTATAAAAGTGTGCACTACTGATCAGAAGAGCTCACTTGATTTGGTTTTGACGACACATTTTGTCATTTATCACTAAACCGCTGCTGAAAGTTTATTTATTGTTGTGACCTTTAGAAAACCTCTTTTCCAATTAATGTTAGTACAGCTGAAAACCACAGTGCTTATTCAAGAAGCGATCTGTGTTTGTAGTTGAGTGTCAGCCTCTGTGGGGAGGAGTGCACACAATGAAGATGTTAGGATTATTTGACTCTACAGTTTCCAACTATGAGGGGAGAGTGTGTCCAGTCTGGCCCACTCTCTGTGGTTTTTGGGAACCCTTATGGACGGCATGCTGGAGCAATGGTTCATTCTTTCACCTCACCATAAAATGCTCTAGTTTTGAACCCGGGCACTTTCACACTGGCTTCACTCTGCAGTCCTGAAAGCTACACCCATCTTTTATTTTGTCTCTCACGTACCACTTACTTTTTACCTTCATCATTTGTAATATAAGTATCTTTGAACCTGCTATTAAACAAAGAGTAAAACAGTCAACACAGTAGCTAACATCAGAATCATTCAATGATTGTAGAAGAAGAGCTTTATGGAAAAGTTACAAATGAACTTTATAAAATTTGGTGTTAGTTCAAATAAAGAAGATATAAAACCTCATTTTATTTTTTGGCACAACACCGGAACAACTACATTCTACCACTGACTCCTCACCTGTCTGCTCTCAGGAGTGGCACCAAAAATGTTCCCATTACTTCATCCTTACTGCATCTCGAGGCTCTTTGATGGCACAGGCTTTACTCCCTCGAGCTCCAGGTAGCTTTCACTTTCCACTCCTCGACTTGACACTAACAAGCATTTGAAATGGGACGTTCTGTATGCATGTTGAAGTTGTGTTGTTGCTTTAGAATCTCCTGTGCCATCTGTTGGCCCTTCTTGGAGCACAACAGCCCTGAGTGTTCGGACCACACCGGTATGCGTGGAGGGGCTGGGGATGGCTTCTGCGTCAGTGAGGCCAGGGTGGGTCCTGCTAACAGGAGGCTCCAGCAGAGGAGGCAGAAGAGCAGCGATCAGACTCCTGCTCAGAGAACAGGAAGGCTGGAGGTCCGTCAGTGTGGAGCCATCAGCAGATGTTGGTGAGGGTTTTTTTTTCTTTGGGGTGAGGGGCAGCCGGTCTTGATTTAGCCAGGAAAAGTTAGTAATTTTCCCTTCTTATCCCAGGTGTGCGACTTTACCACACAGTTACCCCTATACCTGGAGTGGGTGCTGTGGTATTTGGAGGTCGCTCCTCTCCACTCAACCCGGTCAGAAGCCTTTTCAAAATGACCTTTAGCCTCTGTGGTGCTCTGGAGTCAGGGGGCCAAGATGCACCGAAGCTTTGTATGGAGGAGATGATGTGTACAGGCAGTCCACCACCGCCAAGATGGAGGCACTCTGCTACCCTAACCAGACACAGAGGTGAGGGAAAACAGGAAGTCTTGTAGGATCCTTTTGCCTCACACTCTTTCTTTTTTTTTTCCTCTTCCTGTTTGTAGCTTTTTCTTTCTTTTTCTCTTTTTCATTCCATTTGTTCTTTTGCTTTATGCTTTACTCACATCTTTGCTTCGCCTTCTCTCTGCCAGTCTTTTATCCCATCCCTGCTTTTTCGTTACACACTGACTCCCTGTCACATCTCTGCAGGCAGAGAGTTTGTGTTTGTGTTTGGTGGAAAGAACCAATCAGGGGCCGTTTTGGGTGACGGATACTTCCTGAGTGTCGACCAGCAGCACTGGACTGAGGTTTGCTTGTTGTTACAATTTTAAACCCAGATTCTTAATGTTGCACGCACAAGTTTATTATCACATCACACAGGGCCCGTATGCATATAAACCTCCATATTAGATATGTAAGGTATATTTTGAAGGAGTCATTTAGTAGATTTCAAGAATACAAGTATGGAGCAAGAACATAACGTGCACATGACTCATACATGACCACTGGGTGTCATTTACAGATCCCAGTAGAGGGCGTAGCACCAGAGGCTCGTCACTCTCACTCTGCATGCTCATATAAAGGTGGTGGTGTGGTGTTTGGAGGGCTGAGCAGAGCAGGAGTGCCCCTGGATGACACGGTAATACTGACACAAACTGAAAGAGGCTTCTGCTGGGAGAGAATAGATGTACAGCCCCCTCCTGTACCCAGGTCTGTTGTGCCTCAGACACCATAACCAAACTCCAAGTTTCTGCTAAAGAAACTCTTTGATGAGATTTCCATTGTGTGCTTCGTTTTAGATACTCTCACTGTGCCCATGTGAGTGGTGAGAAGCTGGTTGTGGTAGGTGGAGTCTGGCTGCATTCAGACGGCGTGCCAGGCGTTGTTGTGATCAACATCACCACGTGCAGCAGTATGGAGTACAGTCTGGACACGGTTAGTGATCATTTATTGCACTTATAGTTATTCTAAAGGAAATCTAGCACCAACCAATGTTCTTCATCGACCTCAGGCCTTAAAGCCTCCAGGTTTGTTGCTTAAAAACTAGCACTGTTCCACTTCTGTGAGGAAAAGCAGAACTGAATTATCCGATGTTAATTACTAATGTATGTCCTGTCATGTGTAGACCTCAGTGCCCTGGCCTCTGATGCTCCACTCATTTTGCTCTGAGATGACGGACTCAGAAGATCCAGAGCTGCTCTTGATAGGTGGAGGAGGAAACTGTTTCTCTTTTGGGACTCACTGGAACCCTCAGCCTGTCACTGTGGACCTCAAACTCATGCTGGGCTGAATCAGCCTTGAGTATTTCCAAAATAAAGTACCAAAAGGTGGACTTATGTCAAGTCTGTTGAAGGGTCCAGACAAGTGCCTGCTTCTTATTGTAATTTTCATAATTATATAAGAAAACCTCTCATATTGACTGAGCAGCAACCTCCAGGGTGCCGAAGCAGAAGTGCCCGAAACTGTAGTTCCTCTAGTGGCCACTCGAGGCAGAGACTCCCATATTATAATGTTCAACTTTACAGCAGAAATAAACATTTCTACAACCTGTTCCGGAGATATGTTTTGTCTTTATAACTTATTTCTTCCTTTAACTATACAGACCCCTTATATAATTTAAGGGGTTTCAAGGCTGTGGCTGTGACTGACTTGCCCGTAGCTGCTAGCTGTCAACAAGGTGTCAGCCCAACTAATTCCAGTCTTTGCCTTGAGAAGCCTTTTCAGTGCACTTATACTTGAAAGTGGACTTATGTCAAGTCTTTATCCTGTCTTCCTTCTCTCACCCCAACCGGTCACAGCAGATGGCCCCGCCCCTCCCTGAGCCTGGTTCTGCCGGAGGTTTCTTCCTGTTAAAAGGGAGTTTTTGGTTCCCACTGTCGCCAAAGTGCTTTCTCATTGGGGGTCATATGATTGTTGGGTTTTTCTCTGTATCTATTATTGTACAATCTACTGTGCAATATAAAGTGCTTTGAGGCGACTGTTGTTGTGATTTGGCGCTGTATAAATAAAATTGAATTGAAATATAATACGACTTTAACAGCCTGCTAGAAGTTTATTTTTTATATATTGCTGAAATTAGCAAGTTTCAACAGTTTGATAGATTGGTATGAAGTGATGATCTCCTACTGGGCAGACTCGAGGCTACACTAGCTCTATACTCCGCCTAATGGTACAAACCTCTGTGACACAGAATTCCAGCCGAAATTTGAATTTGAAAACTTGAATGGACGGGTGGGTTTTTAAACTATAACTTTCACCACCAGGTGGCAGCATTTCATCAGTGGATGCTTGAAATGTTTTTAGATGTTTCCTGTTTTGTTTTTTTTTGTTTGTTTGTTTGTTTGTTTTTTGTCTATCATTTTAAATAAATTGTGTTGTTAAATAACGGTTGGAGAGATTTGCCGTGACAGCGTGTCCCACCTGTCGCAGGGCGAGAGGCAGGGTATACTTGGACAGGCCACCAGTCTGTCAGAGGGTTAACTCACAGAGACACAGAAAGCTGAGACTCAAACCCAAGACCTTCTTGCTGTGAGGTAACCGTGTTAACCACCGTTGTGCAGTTAGGAGGGAATAAACTTTAGTTATGTGCTAAAATGGTTCAAAACATGCATGGAAATAATCCACAGAAAGATTATTGTGCTTACTTGGCAGGTTTTATTTTTGAGACCTTAGTTCAAAATCGCAAACATAGTTGATGAAGGTTATAATTAAATTTTTAACTCATAATGCCCAGACAGTCTTCTTGATATTTTTGGATGGAGTTTAAATTATTCAGTGAAGCGCCTAAAAGACTGGACAGCAGGACTGGCAGCACCCCAATCCCCAGGCTTGCGGTATTCTCCCTTCTCCAAGAAGTACTGACGTCCACGGTAGTTGGAGTGCTCGTAGAAAACCCACCAACCATCGTAGACCTTACAGGAGTTGACCTCCCTCCAGCGGAACTTTTCCAGAAGTGAGGGGCAGTCCTCTGTGGCCTCCAGGGCCTGGCCGCCAAAGTCTGCCTTCTCATAAAGCTGCATCTTGTACTGGGTCCCACTGGTCTGGAAAGTGAGGGAGGGAGAAAGGAGGTGAAGATGGAGGTTAGTGCAGGGAAAAGAAAGGGAAAGGGAGGATACAATGAGATTAGAATTAGAATCTAATTGGAAAATTCGTACACTACATGTACACCTAGTTTGAAGTTTGTCAGATACAGTGTGGCAGTTTAGAGAAAAGCTAATCCAAATTATTGATTATTTTTAAAATTGTAGTTCATTAGTTTCATTTGTCTTTGCTTGTGTTTAATGATGCTGTCACCTCTCAGCCGGTCACAGCACATGGCTGTCTCTCCCTAAGCCTGAGGTCTCTTTCTATTGGAAGCACGTTTCTTTTCCCCACAGTCGCCACGTGCTGCTCATAGTGGGATCATCTGACTCTTGGGGTTCACTTTAATATAAAGTTAGTTTATTGTCTTGCTAGCTGCAAGTAAAATAACAAACAAGTATCTGAGTGTATAATTTGCCTCTCGATGATCATGGTAAACTAGTCTGTTGAAGGACTGTATACTCGGTATATTTGCCATAATCAGTGAGATATCTTACATTAATCAATCCTTCATTGTTTGCAGTGTGTTTGCTCACTGTTTTGTGCCTTTATAAATAGAACCAAACTGTACACACGCATCTACTAACTGCATTGATTTAAAGAGGCTGCAGGCTGTGGGTCAGCTGGACCAAAGCCTGCTCATACAAAGAGACTGATGTCACGCTGGTCTCCATCGACACAGCACTGCGGTAGCATGAACATGACTGGATGTCATCTCTCACATAGTAAATGCTTTTTTGGGATGCCCTGAGCCCGCTGTGCCTTCAGTCTTTTAAGATATTCAAAAATTAGACTCCACACCTGCGGAGAACATTGTGAAGACTTCAGCTCTTTGTCATTGAGCGTGCAGTCTGTGCTCACAGTGCACAGTCAATAACAAATGACAGACAGGCTAAAAAAATGTGCACCTGCAGCAGAGCAGCATGCAGGCAACGCCTGACTTACAAAGTGGATCATCTTGCAGGAACTGAGGTGGTCGTTCAGTCCCATCCAGCGCTGATACTCTGGGTACTCCCCCCTGCTCAAGACATACTGGTAGCCCATGTAGTTTGGTCTCTCGTACACCACCCAGGCTCCACTCTCCACCCGGATGGAGTTGCAGCGGCTCAGGTAGGTGTGAAAATCTGAGCAGTCACTGTCGCACTCATAGCGACGGCCCTGGAAGTTCTTGTCCTCGTAGAAGACGATCTGAGGGGGGAACGCATAACAGTCTCAGTGCTCGTCCACCTTTCACATTTGCTCTGTTAGGCAGTCTAAAGCCTGGTCCCTGTCTGAAAGCTCAGACATTTTAAAGCAAAGCCACTGTTAACAGCTGCTCAAACAAGCAGTGAGGCTTTAATTTACAACAGAGTATAAGGAAACAACATCTGCAGCAAACCTCTGTACTCTCCCACATGCACTTTTGAACCCGCACATTAAAACGAAACTCTTTGCATTGACTCACCCTGCCCATCTTGGATATATTGTGTGGGATAGCCTTGGTGATGATGAGTGATGTTGATGCTTCCCCCTGAGGTCTTGATGTTGCACTGGCCTTTGAGCAAGTGCCTTTTATATGCCCGCTTTCCCACATTTATAAACAGCAACAGTGGAGGCAAAAGGGGAACAATCGCTTTGTCATGAAAATGAGATCCAAAAATTGAGTCAGTGATTCTAGTGCTATTCAGTTTTTCCAGAAAAGCGAGGAAGGATTACGGCATAATGGCCAGGCGTGGGTAAGCGTCCATTGACCCCACTACTCTACTGGCTGGGTCCAGTGCCCACCGTTACACATGCCAGCTCCACCAGCTTGCTCCCACCTGGCAAGGACCTGCCAACTCATGACTTATTTCTTTTTTGGATGGATCCACATGAAGCAGTGGTGAAAGTATTCACATCTAATAAGTAAAAATGGGAAACACAAACGGAGTGACCTCACTTCAAAATTTCAGTCTGAAAGTGCTGAAATAACAAAAATAAGGAGAAAAAGTGAGTGGTGTTGTAGATGTGAGTATGAAACAAGTACTTAATGTACAATGTAGCGCTGGTTATAATATGCATGTGACTTTTAATGAAATGTTTACAATTATATACTTTTGCTCTTGATGCTACTTATTTTCTTTAACATTACTCATAATATGTGATTTACTTTTGCAGTATTGTGTTTCTTATGCATCCTATTTTCCAGGATTTTTTAATCAATCCAATAATTTGGACTAAAGTGGATTTGTAAACAATTTAAAAGGTTGGGGTGCCGCATAAATATGAACCCATATTTTATTCATAATAGAACAGAGAAAACATAACAAATGTTTAAACTGATCTCATTTGGAGTTTGATAGATGAGGGCAATGAAAGGCTTTAAAAGTAAGCACTACTAAAAGGAAACAGCTGGAGAAACATTTTACAGCTAATTTGGCTAATTGGCAACAGAAATAAAAAGAGCATGTTAGAGAAGCAGAGGTTCTCTGAAGTAAACACAAACAATTTCAGAATCATGCTCCTCGGTCTAAAATTGTAAGGACTTTGGAAAAACTGGCATGAGCTCAGGAACACTTGCAGAAATCACTGTCTGTGAACACAGTTCACTGCGCCAAATACAGGTCAAAGAAGCCATACGTGAAAAAATGATCCTGAAACAACACCATCGTCTCTGGGCCAAAGCTCCTTTCAAACGGACCGAGGCAAAGTGCAAACTGTTCTGCGGTCAGAGAAATCCAAATCTGAAATTCTTTTTGGAAAGCTCAGATGTCACGTCCTCCGGGCAAAATATAAGAGGCACCACTCAGCTTGTTATCAGCACTCAGTTCAAAAGACTGAATCTCTGATAGTATGTGGTATTGGTGCCTATGGATCTGACTGCTTGCACATCTGGAAAGGCAACATCAAGGTGAAATACAAAGCAACAAAACCTGTAGCTTTTTCAAAAAACAAAGAATATCTCAGCAAGACCGTGCTAAACTGAATACTGCATCTATCAAAACAACATGACTTCATAGTAGATGAGTCCGGGTGCTGAATTGACTTTCCTGCAGTGCAGACCTTTCAAATGAAAACATTTGGCTCATCATGAATGAACAATCAGACAAAGAAGGCTCTGGACTATGGAGCAACTAGACTCTTATATCAGAGAAGAACAGGGCAACACTCCTCTCCCAAAACTCCAGCAGCTGCTCTCTTCAACTGATGCTAAAAGAGGTGCTGCAGCACAGTGGTAAACTTGGAACATGCAGCTGCCATCAAATTCAAAATAAGCTTCTTTTTTTTTTCTGAAAATGCTATATTTAATTGTCTTCTGTGTTGAATAAAAGAAATGATTTATGAAATCTGCAAGTCTTTGCATTCTGCTCTTATTTACATTTTACACAAAAGTTTCAACTTTTACGGAATTAAAATTTTACTGTGCGTTCTGTCGTGTAATAAAATTCAGTGGTAAGTGGCTTAACAAACAGGAAATAATGGTGAGGTACAAGGACTGAACTGAAAATGAATGAAAAAGCAGCCAATGTCCAAAGACAATCTTTGAAAGCCTCTCAGAAAGCCTGGAGAACTATTGGCACCAATATATATATAATATACCACTAAAAGTCTGGCTTCTTGGAAATAAAATACAAAGAAATGAAGGTTAGAAGACTTTTGCACATTATTGTAAATATCCAAAGAAACACATAAGATGCGACCCGGTTGTAGTCAAAACCTTTATTTCAGTTTTTAACAATTAAAAATGACTTGGTGCTCTTGCACAGAGCTGTGCATCAAATTAACAGGACCATTTTTTAGTAAACAACAGCATTAAGGCGTTTACAGCATGAATCGGTTCATCCTGAAACTGTTTTAAGCACATATTCCCTTCATTTGCTATTTCCAATACAGTGCTGCCCTGATGATTTCAAGCAGGCCTTCTGTGTATAATTTACATCATATTTTGTATAGAAGGCAAAATTCAGTGTGCCGTAAAGTATATGTGGAAAGAGGAAGCTAACTGCCTGAAGTACACTTGGAGGTATTCACTGCTAACAGTTATTCTAGAGGTAAAGTAGATTTATGAAAAATAATTATTATTCAGTGCTAAAAATCGACATCTTTATTCAAAAATAAATATACATTTAAGTTTTCTTGGAAAACTGGTCACCAGTTTATTAAATCCTGCCTCAGCTGGAACAGCAGATTAGCTTGTTCTGTTGTACTGCAGAAATTCAAGCACGACTCTGCAGCAGCTGCACTGTCATGTGAGAGCAAACTCGAGCACACAAAACAGCGTCACTACAGCTATTAGCAGCATGTGAGTAACGGGTTATACACACACACACACGCACGAAAATGCTTTATTAATATTCTAAAAAATAATACTATTACGATCTAGGTACTAACATGCCCCTTTAGATTCGAAGTGCTTAAAATGTTCAGCATCTACATCCATCCATCCTCCATCTACATCTTTAAATGCTCAGCAGGTTCCCTCAGAAAACTTGTATACGAGGTCTGTTTGAGAAGATTCGGCGTCAGTAGGTGCATGGAAGAGACGACAGGGTCTCCAGAGGGCTGTGATAGGAAGCAAGTTCAACATATCTAGGCTCTGTTTCAGTTAGCTAGCTTAAAAACCATAGCTTTCTGCTATCCTATTAATCATTCATAGTCCATGACCACACTGAACCACAGTTACCCATAATTCAGCACCTGAAAGCTGTCTATCAAATGAATTCAAACAGGTTTTGGTTTCTCTATTGCAACACAAAGTTCACCTACACACTGGATGGACAGTTGGTACCAAATTATGTTTGAAAAACAGACTGACTGCTTGAAAACAATGTGTCAGGGTCTATTTACTCGACTGTCAATCACAGTTAATCGTTGTGCCTAGTTTGTTCCTCCTCATCCTCACTCTGACGAAGACAATAAGCAGGAAAATGTCTCTTTAAAGCATGTGGCGACTTCACACATGCCTCATCTTTACAGAGTGTGTGTGGCACATGATGTTGTTTGATAACAAGCCAATTCACTCCCACTTTAGACATGTCAAACATTTAGCTGCCTTTTCTCAAGAAGGAACTGTGAACTTGGACACAACTGTAAGCTGCTGGAAAAGCTTAACCAGCAGCAAGAACTCACAGCAGCACCGTGTGAGAAGAAGACCATATGTAACCTGCATGTGCAAACGGCCATGCTGCCTTAATTTACAGGTGCAATTATTCTGCTGGCAAAAAAAGCAAACAGTAAAATTCAACACGCCATGGATGATTGCCCCACTGCCTGTCCAGTCCTCATATGTTTGGGATCATTCACTTGGTTGGTGTCTGCTGCTGCCCCATCAGAGTCCTTTACAGAGGCGATTGTGGGTGGGATTAGGCTGTCCAGTTCCTGCCTGTGACCCGTTTCCAGAAGCCACTCATGAAACTTCATTTCCACCAATTCCTGGAACTGTTGCTTCTGCTCCCTGGAAAGACAGAGAACGTAAAAGAAAGTTGCATTTAAACGGCATAATATTGAAAATAACAGAGCTTAACAAAAAAAGTCTTTCTGAAATGAAGGAGAGAAAATTTTTAGCATCATTCACCTTATTTCCTACATTTATGCTCCAGCAACAATATGCGTGTGTTTAATTTTCTGTTTCTTAGCCTGGTACTTTAATAGCTCGTATATAGTAGTAGCAATGTCAATGTTGTCAATGGAGACAGTGTACAGAGTATGTGATCAATGGGTCTGTGGGCCACTCTTACTTGTGGTCATGTGGGCCTGCCAACCAGCCGCAGACAAGAGCGAAGTTCTAACATACAAAGAGCTGAAGTGAAACTGAGCATTAAAACCAATGAAGCGTCCACTATAGCCACCATCTGTGCTCTTCTTCTTTTTAATAAAGGTCTTCTAATTTTCACTCCTCCATAGTCCTCTACCTGCCTGCATGCTCAGCACTCCAGATGATTGGATATCATATTCCTGTTTTGGAGTTAAAACAAAGACTAGCCTCTGTAGGAGGCATTAGTTTTTTCTATATAAATTTGTAGCAGTTTTTCAAGCTGAAAACTTTCTGATTTTTCAGATTTTCTTGTGAGCACAAATTGCAACCCAGTTCAGAAAGAGTGGATCACAATCTAATGCTTCCAAACATGAATCCTCACATGAACCTCACAGCACCTTCAATGTTGTACATCATAGTTAGAGTCATAGTATCCAATCACAACATTCAAAGCAGAATGAAGACTTTCCAAAAGACTATCTTTGAAACGACTGTTTAACTAACGTTCCTCCATTGGTCTCTGACCAGTACATGGATACTATATAAAATCGAATGTTTTGAAACAAGTCCAAAACTCTTGCCTTGTCTCTTGTCTGACAGACAATTTAGATGTCACATCACTGACCAATCGAGTGGTGCCACTGCCAAAACTTTTGGTATGCAGATATACAATCGTGTTCCTGCCAGTTAAACATTAAATACGTGTATTTCCTTTAAAAGATGAACATCTATTTATGAATGTAAAGAGCCAGTGGAGAACTGCCTCGTGCAACCCGTCTGACATCAGTGTGCTCACTGAACTTCATATCTCTCACACATAGCAGTTAACTGACATTCATATTGATTTTTTGGAATCCCTTTGCTGTTACAATTTTCCACTGATTAAAAGGCACGCTACATAATGAAACACTAAAACTTACTTGAACACATGTATAGGTGGCTGAGCCACTGCTTAATAAAGGTTTGGGGGTCAATTTCTCACTCACTTGCTCAGCCGGGCCTCTATCACAGTCTTCTGCCAGTTCTGTATCCTCCTCTTCTTTTCGTCCAGAGCTGCCTGGTATGAAGGAGGCAGACCACCGGGCACCTCACATGTGTCTCCCTCCATCTGAAAAGGCACGACCAGTGTGTGGAACTCTGATGGTGGCAGCAAGCGGTAGCAGGAGGGGTCTGGGCTGGACAACGTATTGAGTGAGTGGCTGGCAAGGCCCTCGGTCACCAGAAGTAAGGGCTGATCCCAGAGATTAGGGACAACCGCCAGCCCCACGCTGGCCATGTGATCCTCCAAGGAAGGGTAGAAAGTGTGGAAAGGACCTAGAGTAATGTCCGTGTTTCCCGGCAGTAGCAACGGGCGTGTGGGCGTAAGGGCATGGATGGTGCAATGTGAGGAAGTTCCAATAACAATTCGGCCGGCCATGCACACCACCCGCACATTCTGGCAGCTGTGGATGTGGACGCTGGTCTCAACGGGACCCAGAACCACAGTGCTGTCACGGCATTTGTCCACACTGACTGATCTAAAGGAACAAATTCCACAACAGAAAGAACATAAACTGTACAGATACAGCCACTGAAAACTGCCGCTTTCAGCCAGAGATCAGCCAACTGACAGTCAGCCTAGGAACGGGAATCGAGAACCAGTTCTTGTAGAATACCGGTTCCCAGTAGGGCAATTCCTTCTAATCATTAGTCTGCCTGCCTATCAATTCCACTTATGGTGCTTGCACTCTTGGCCTGTATGCTAAAGATAACCCAACTTCTATTACTAGAAGGCAACCTTACCTGAGAGGTGAGAGAAGGTATATGAAGGCATCAGCACATCTATGGATTTTAATGTTGGCACCAGTCAGCTTGTCTGAAGTTTTAGCCAGGGTCTGTTTTAAGACTTGGGACATCAGCACCATTTTACTACCAGGTGGTGCCATGTGGGTGTTCCTGGCTATCTTGGCTCTCTTCATGGCCCCTTCCACTAGAACACACAAACACACATGGGCGGTCAAAAAAAGGCACAAAGTGAAGACCGTGAGGAAGGACTAATGCCAGATGATTTTACTAAACCTTGCTGAGCCCAAGCGAGCTTCTTGCCCGAATGGAGACAGGCAGTTATTCCAAAGGGATTCAGAGTGAGGCTGCGCTGGAGGCAGGAGAGGAGATTGTGCAGGGGGAAGGAACGGGTGAGCGAGGAGTTGCCAGCTTGTGTTTGGAGTGGACCTTTGGTCAGCAGCCGGTGAATGGGCTGAACAGCTTTTCCTTGGCAAACTGAGCCCTCCAGAAGCAGACCCAAGCTCCGCACAGCGTCCAGGGATACCTGATAGAACATAACTGAGAAATCAGTTACAGTATGGGCTTGTTTTTATATTTCAAATAGTATAGATTAATACAAGAGAAATTCTCTAATCAAAAATTTTAACATAATGAGTTTACTTTAACAGCTACAATTTGCTGTTAATGTTTTATTTACACTAGTGAAAGAAAAAAAGCACAGCCATAAATCTAACTCATCTATCAATTAAGATGGAAAGTCAGAAACACCAGACTGACCACCTCTGTAAATGCAGAGGTTCTGACAGTTTTCTGCTCTGGAGCAGAACAACACCAGCACTGATCTTAGAGAAGCACTTGTTGCTGTCTATGAAGTCGGGAAGGGGGTTAGGCTATTTATTATCATTCTGCAGAAAGATGTTAAAGTTGATAACAATACAGTTAGAAAAAGAATGGGAGGACTGTTAGGAAAAAGCCTCGTCTCTGCAAAAAACACTTTACAGTCACTGAGTCAACATCAGCTCCTCTGTATACCAAAGTATTCTAGAGTCAAACGGCAGCAAACAGCTGGATGGCTGAAAAGGAAAAGAATCAAAGTGGGGTTTTTAAGTCCAGACCTTAACCTGACTGAAATGCTATTGGAGGACCTTACGAGAACTTTTGTGAATTAATGTAAACCTCAATAACCTGAAGCAACGTTGTACAGCTCCACAGTTTATCATCTACCCGAAACAAACTATTTTAGGTCTTCTCCGTTCCAGCCAACTTTCCTCTAATTGGCTGCCCTTCATGCACAGTGGGTTTGAACAGAAGGTGGGTCGCGCTCGATGCTCACAGTGAGTGGTATGCCTGTTGCAGAATTTTATCTTCTGCATTAACTGAACTGTTCTGAAATCTTATGCTGTAATGCATGCAGTAACCTGATGTGAAACTACACAGACATGTAACTGTGAATGTTCACATCACATTGACGCAGCCAGCAATGTCTATGTCTGATGCTTTAGACACTGCCATTTCTTTTTACACATTTACGGCTACTTCCTCTTCTGATATCAGTTTTCAAATTGGCTGCAAAAGAACAGATCAACTCAAAGAAGAACGCCATCGCTAACTAGTGTTTCGGCAAAGAGATGCAGAGCAACATGGGCACACCAGCACAAGCAGAAATGTTGGCAACAACATTTGACTATCATGTAGGCTTTGCACAGATTCAGTGCAGAGGTAGAAATCAAGATTCAGAATACAACATTAGAGATAATTACTCTCAGAGACAAGATAAAGATGCAAGAGAGGCAACAACTACCTGAAATAGACTGATTAGCTCACAGGGATTGCTTCTACATATATGTCTATAAGAATATATTTAAGAAGATATATTAAATATACTGGTATCTTAAATACTCTGGCTAGCACCAAATATTGTTAAAAATATCTAGATTGTGTCTGTGACCTAACGCAGGATGTGTGCTTGCTGTTCTCAGACCTGGCAGTCTCTTAGGGCCTGTCCAGATTGCGACAGTTGACCAGGCTCCACTAGCAGCTCCAAAATCTCTGCCAGATGGCTTTGCACGAAGGACAGGTGAGCCTGATCGTCCCAATTCTGCAGAACCAAAACAGGAACAAAACTGGACTATAAGTGGTTAACTTCATATACACCACCATACAATAATTTGCACCAGATCTAATTAGAACTACACAATACTATAAATCCTGCTGCATTGTTGGTCATTCTGTTTTATCTTTCATGGCAAAGAGAACCTTGTTCTGATAGCTAGTCTTGGACTCTCTGTCTGATGGAGACGGGGAGCGAGTGCGATGGCTGGGCCACTCTTCCCCAATCAGAGAGGTGCGCAGAGACACGCGGTTCAGCTGCTGAATGTAGAGGAAAAGGAGAAACTGCAGAGTGTCCACAGACAACTGGTGCACAAAGGAAAGGGAAAAAAACCACAGGTTACCTATCAATATGCAGCCGCTCTTCCTTCAAATCTGACGGCAAGGTTACAATAGTATCAGTCCTTGGAATAAATATTTAAACTTTATTTAACCTTGTTCCTCTGCTGGTCCAGCTCACTTTTAGTAGAACACTGGGAAAGACACTCAGCCCACTCCAGCCTCTCCTCTGGTGTATGACCTATCAGAAGGTCATAGGTCTCAAAGTAGAGCCACGCAAGGTCTTCTGGAAGCTGCAACTTTCCACAGGCGATATGCCTCCACATGGGCCAGCTCAGGATGGGGAAGCAGCCATTCCTTGTTCGCACGTAGATAGCCATCTTTCGAAGATAGTGTAGGTTTAGCTTGGAGGATGGTGCCACCTACAACGATAGTAATTCATGCTATTTACAAGATTTACAGCTCTTGGCTGATATCATAGTGGAAGTATATTTACCTGTAGGGCACCAAGTAGGAACGGTTCCATGCGTGGCCATATGCTCACACCGTTTGCCTCCATGTCTGAAGAGTTAAGAGTACAAAACCATGTGACATACACCGATAATTAATTACTTGAGTATTTGACACTGTATAAGTACAATGCACTTTTAAATCACAATGACAGAGCCATTACTGGATTATGATTATTAGTCACGAACCAGGGAAGGAGCTGGGGAGCACTAGCAGTTAAACTGGTCAAACTGGACAGTTACAATAACATAATGCTTTGTTATTTCGCACAGACTCAACCTCTGTCCACACTGTTTAGTTCACCATGTCACTCATACTCCAGCCACTTTAACTCTGCACACACACAACTGTATATCAATTCAGATACAGCGCAGGATGTTCTGCTTTTACTCATTTTTTTTAAACTCATCGCATTTCATGAACCTTCTCTTTGTTGTTTTTTTTTAGTACAGCAACAACAGACCTAATCTTCAAAAATGACCGTTTAATTACAGGTTGAAAAATATCTTCCTGGCAACCAGGCTGCTCGTGCCATCAACACTAGGCATCTAATTTCAAGTTTGACAAGCTAATCAAAACTAAGCTAACATCAATCCAGTAACACAGTAAATATATGCACAAAACTCACTTGTTTTTGCTGTGGCACAACAAGAAATGAAGCCAAATACCAGGCGCACTGATATTTGCTCATAAAGTTAACTCCAACATAAAAAAGTAGGGCTGGCCAGCTTAGCTTAGCTCCAGTTAGCTAGCTGAGCTAGGACAGCTCTGGATCTTACTGTCAGACTTTGTGTCCTCGTCCTGTTACTGGGATCTTCGGCCTGAATGAGAAAAGGGCCGACAGGTCAAGGACTCATAGGTGGGTATACAGAGGAGGACGAGTGCAGTGGTTCCTGGTTTGTTGTCAGACGCACATCTGCCGTCCTTCCTATTTGGCGCCCTCCTCTCCACTCAGATCTCAGCAGACATCTGTTGCGCGCAGCTCCCGAGGGCGCGCTTCAGCCTGCACTAAGAGCATGGTACCCGGGTTTTTTTATTCACCGAAATGTTCAGTTTTTTATTAGTTGTACTTATACATGTAACAAAAACAAGAGCAAAAAACAAAAAAAACCCCAAACAAACCCAAAAAACATCGGCGCAAACAGTTATATATGACAAAAAAGGGCTGCTGAGAAAGGTGTGAGCTGTCTCTTTAACGATGGGCAGAGTTTTTCGGGAGAGGATGATTTGCCGACATCCAGTGGGCGGGCTTTCTCTGACAGGAGGAAGAAAGCAGGCTTGTGGCTGACTGACTGGCAGCTGGGATCCGAGCTTTAAAAAGCCGGTTGTTCTTTGCTACCTCCTTGAGAAATCCTGACATCTATGGCTGCTAAAGGGATGAATCTGTGTAACGTGTGCTGCCTGCTTCTTTATGCTACTACGGCGGTGCTTGCCGGGTAAGTGGTGTTCGCTTGGACAGCGGCGAAACAGCATCGCCAGCTGGTACACATGTTTCACTGTGATTGGTCTAGACGTGCTCTCCATGCGTGGAACAGTCTGACACACAGAGCTAACTTGCTAATAAGTGCTTTCGTTGTCTTTTGCGCCTCACTCATTAAAAAGTGTATCCACCACTTGTAAGGGCCGTGTTTTAAGTGACTACCTAGCTTAGTTAGCTTGGAGCTAGCCATTACGACAGATGAAGCTGCTGCATACTGTCTATGGAAGCCACACTGGCTTACCCCCCGGAGATTGTAGCTAACTCGGTGTTTTACAATCTAAAAGTAGCATCATTGCCATTTGATAACGGTTTCTCGTTTTTCTTCTACCTCTGTGCCTCCTATGTCTGCCTCACATGTGCCATCTTCCTCTCTCCTGTAGGCGAGATTTCTATAAAATCTTGGGGGTGAGCAAGAGCGCATCAATCAGGGACATCAAGAAGGCCTACAGAAAGCTGGCTTTGCAGTTACACCCCGACAGAAACCAAGACGACCCGCAAGCCCAGGACAAGTTCGCAGACTTGGGGGCAGCCTATGAGGTAGATGTGTAGCCATTGTTGTGTTCTTGATGCTAGTGATATCCGAGCTGAGCAACAATGAAATTGTTTTTGAGTTAAGACTGTTATATTTTCATAGTATCAGCTGTGTTCGGGGACAGTAGCGCAGATTTAATCCTATGTGAGTATAAAAGCGCCCAAGACGCCGATACAACTGTTTTATAAGCCTGAAATTTGGTTGTTGTTGGTAAGATCTCTGCGATTGGACGATTAGACCGTGTGGCTGAATCTGATTGGCTGTCAGGCAGCACAGCTGGTGTATTGAAAATTCAGACGTGGATGAGTGGGAGTGGATTCGGATAAGCGCTGCAGGTGTTTCCGTGTCAAACGTTCACGTTTCTTTTAAAAACGGAAGGATGCCGCAGCGAGTTCACTGATTTGTAACACAAAACTGAAATTGGTTATTAATCGAGTTTTATTAGTCGAGGTGGGTCTATAAATGTATCTCTAAATGAATGACAATATAATAAAAAATAATAGAAAATAATTGACAAGATCTACATAAATTTTGAGGTTTTTTTATTTTTTATTTTATTTTATTTTTTTTATTTTTTATTTTATTTTATTGTTGCTATTGAGGTACCTCAGGCACCAAAACGATAACAATCTCAACCATAAAGTTCAGTAGGTATTTGTTTAAAGAAATCTAAAGTGGTGGTACAATATATAACAAATAAAAATATTTCAAAACCAGAGTTTGAAATGGCTTACTAAATGTAGGAACAGCAACATATCCAACATTCTTTGGTAGTCTCTTCAGGTGCTCACCTTGAAGTTGAGAAAAGTTTAACTTGGGACCGCCCCACTTGGATTTTTTGCCTGTTGTTGCTGAATGAGGGAAGAGAGCTCTCTGTCACCTCAGTAAACACCTTCTTCGTTGGTTGAGGAGCTCACTTACCAGTTTCAAGTCCTGTTACAGCATAATCTTCATGTTGTAAATTATGCTCACTGTTAGAGTCAAGAAGATTATTTCCCAGTACAGTCTGATCTGCCTCTCACTTATATCTAGTTTCAAAAAGGTTGACAAAAAGAAATGAGGTTCAGCTTGATGCTTAATGATGGGAGATAATCTTTTATTTATAGTCTGTGGTTGAAACAACAGGAGATAATGACAAACTGATTAGCAGTAGCAACAGCCATAAAAGTTTTCTATGAATTTCCAAAATCTCATCATCTTCTAAGAATGGAGCCATTGCTGCTTTTCTCAGGTGAAGGCACTTCTACAGCCACAATGTAATTGCTGGCTGTTCCTTCTAATGGGTCAACTGTTTGTATTCTCATATTTGAAAAAGTATATATTTTATACGTAAGCTTTAAGATTGTTTCAGTAGTAACAGTTCACTGACTTTTCATTTCATTCTTTAATGAATCAGTCAATTTCAAAAACTAACACAGCTTTCAAGAGCCCATCGACTTTTTTTTTTTTTTCTTGTGTTTTTTTTTACATTGAATTATGACGCTCACACGTTGTATCAGCGGAGAGAACAAAGACTGCGGCATGTGGCCATTGTGTGATTGACAGGTTGTCTGTTTGTAGGTCCTCTCAGATGAGGAGAAAAGGAAACAATATGACATGTATGGAGAGGACGGGCTCAAAGAGGGTCACCACAGCTCTCACAACGATATCTTCTCCAGGTTGGTTTCATGAGCTCAGCTGGATTTTATGCCAGGTTCAGCTAAATGCATGTATAATGTCCACTCATGCTACTGTTCCTCCCTCTGTAGCTTCTTTGGTGACTTTGGGTTCATGTTTGGTGGCAACCGACAGCAGCAGGACAGGAATATTCCCAGAGGAAATGACATAGTACTGGACCTGGAGGTTACACTGGAAGAAGTTTACTCTGGGAACTTTGTGGAGGTGTGGAGAAACTCCTGGTTTCCAAACGAACAGTCTTTACCATCCTTTATTCACATTTCAAGTTTGTTCCACAAATAGGAGCTAGCTATAGTGTCACTTCATTCAGTCATCAAACTGATGAATCGTCTAATTTACTACCTGTAGATTTTCATGTTATCAACACTCATTTTTCCCGCTGTATGCAGGTTGTACGTAACAAGCCTGTAGCTAAAGAAGCTCCTGGTAAAAGGAAGTGTAATTGCAGACAGGAAATGAGGACGACCCAGCTTGGACCTGGACGTTTCCAGATGACTCAGGAAATGGTGTGCGATGAGTGTCCCAATGTGAAGTAAGTCAGCTCCTGTTGTCATCATTAAATGGGGCCTATTATGCTTTTCCTTATTTTCTATGCTACATGGCTGTGACATCATAGAAAATGTCCCTATTGTGGTCATCTCAGGCACACAGCTCTGGTGCAGAAGCCCCACCCACCTGCTGTTTGTGAGGCATTATGAGGAATATGTTGAACTCTCAATCAAACAAAGCAACTCTGCTGCACCAGTAAAACAAATGGACTGATATTGAGCAACACAAGTCCACAGTACAGATGTTACTACTCAATTTTATAAATGATAACCCCATTTTGGACACCAATGAAAATGAGATGAAGCATCTGAAGTCGTAAATTTGAATGTCTCTAACCCAAGTTTGGACTTGGCCACCGATTGTACAGCTACAGGGTTTGAATCTGCGATGCTTCCATTTTAATTTTTGATAACTGCTTCAGGTTGTATGTTGGTCTAGCTCTCTCAGAATGACATTGATCTGTTGCTGCAGATGTCAGGTGTGTTTATTACATGTATCAAAGTCAGTACTGATTTTTAGATCATGTATTGCTTCTCGTTTCAAGCACTTCTGGTTCTTATTTCCTGATGTGCGAAGTTTCTGGCAGAGTTGATCTTCTTTCTCCATCAGGGTGTGTTTTTAGTTGCCAAGACCTTATGATTGGATTTGAAATGAACCCGAGAATACAGATCCAGATCTCAAGATAGACGATCAAGCTACATTATTACACTCTTACCAACAAAACCTGTTAATGTGATGTAAACAAATATGCCACCCACCCATCCATTTTCTTCCATGTATCCGTGACTGGGTTGTGGGGGCAGGAGTCTAGGCAGAGAACCCTGGACCTTCCTCTCCCTAGCCAACTGCTCCTGCTTATCCAGGGGAGCTTCAGCATGTCCTCCTCCCCATGGGCATGCCCAAACCACCTCAACTTGCACCTTTCGATGTGGAGGTGTAGCAGCTCTGCTCTTAGCCCCTCTTTAATTATTGGCTTTCTCACACTCTCTCTAAGGCAGCGGTCCCCAACCTTTTTTGCGCCACGGACCGGCCTTTAAGGTGTCGCGGATAAATACAACAAAATAAAACCAGTACCAAAAAAAAAGATTTATTCATAACACACGGGAAGAGACCCAGGGAAACCGAATTAACGATAAAAAAAGATAAAAAAAATAATGCTATAAACTGTGAATTTCACACCCGAGCCTCTACTCTCGCGGTCTAGTACCAAACGACTCACAGCGGTTCCCAGCGGTTGGGGACCGCTGCTCTAAGGGACAGGCCAGATGACCTTTGGAAAGCTCATTTCTGCCACTTGTGTCTTGTTCTTTCAATCACTGCTAAGTTTATGACCATAGGCGAGGGTAGGCACGTAGATCAGCTAGTAAACTGAGATCTTTGCTTTTACACTCGGCTCTCCCTTCACCATGATGGACTGGTACAGCGTCCACATGACTGCATTCCACTAGAACAAGTTCTGAGTCACAAAGTTCAACAGCAGACTGAAAGAAATGGGGGGATGCTTATGGGATATTTTGGAAAACACATCAGGAATCCTAGATTTCAGCTTAACGTACTTAATAAATTGACCAATAAATTGTATTAACAAATACATCCTCTGATGTTATCTTATCTGCAGGCTGGTGAATGAAGAGAGGACCTTAGAGGTAGAGATCGAGCAAGGAGTGAGAGATGAGATGGAGTACCCTTTTATTGGAGAAGGTAACTGCTTTGTAAATCTTAATTCGTTAGCTTTTTGTCCCTCCCTGTTTCTAACATTTTACTCTGACCACAGGGGAACCTCACATCGATGGAGAGCCTGGAGACCTTCGATTTCGCATCAAAGTGTTGAAGTATGAACAGATTTCTGTGTGTGAGAGAGAGAGAGAGAGAGGCGTGCACCAATTAGAATATAAGTATAGTGACAGACAAGTGATGTGGGGATGTTTCTACTTTATAGACATCCTGTGTTTGAGCGCAGAGGAGATGATCTCTACACTAATGTCACCATCTCTCTGGTGGAGGCACTGGTTGGCTTTGAGATGGATATAGTACACTTGGATGGACACAAGGTTCTGTATATGCTTCTTGTTTTGAAAGATTAGATTATTTGGGGGAAAAATAAAAACATGTATAAGATTGATAGTAAATGTTTGTCTGTCTTTGCCTGGCAGGTCCACATAGTGAGGGATAAGATCACAAAGCCTGGTGCTCGAATGTGGAAGAAAGGAGAGGGACTGCCCAACTTTGACAACGTTAACATTCGAGGTTCCCTCATCATCACCTTCGATGTAGACTTTCCTCAGACACAGCTCGACGACCAGCAGAGAGAAGGTCAGAGTGTGGCAGTGTTAAAGGGTGGTCTGGGAGAAGTTAAGGACACGTCATATCTTAAGGGGACCTACTGTATTCTGCTCATTTAGTCCTTATTTATCTTACAAGGCTTTCCTGCTTCTCTTTTAAACGAGGCATGTTAGCTCTTTCAAGTTCTTCTGATTGGCTGCCCCTCCTAAGCAAAAGATTTGAAGAGCAGGTGACTGAATGTCTGAGTTGACCAAACTTGGGCCGTGTCAACCATAAGAACACCACGTACATAACAGAAAATAAGGATTGGTCCCCTGTAAGTGATTCAAATTTACAAAGAGAGATGCCAAAAACAAATAGTTGAATTTAGTTTATAAATTAAAGTTATACCTTTTTTTTTTTTTTTTTTTTTTTAAGTTTGTCTTCAGAAATGGTTTATATGCCAAGTAGTTATTCTATATGCATTTTAATTTAATTGAATGGGACAGAAGAACAGTCTTTGTTACATGTTCTCATTTCTGAACAGGATCAATGATGTTGTAGTTCGATCTGCTCGCGGGGAAAGGTTTTTAACAGCAGCTGTCACCGTGTCGTTGCAGGTATTCGGAATCTTCTGAAACAGGGATCTGTACAGAAGGTTTACAACGGACTACAAGGATACTAACGCACCGAGCGACAGCGCCTGAACTGATTCACATACCACCCAAACACACACACACACACACACTTGTTCAGTCAGCAGGAGCGTGATCTGTAATCCTAGCCAGGGTGTATTTATTATTTTTCAGATTTGTCTCAGGATGGCTTGAATCCAATTTGTTTTTACTTTTTAAATGTTCTACATCTTCTCAGCAGTAGCACAACAGCAGATGTTTTATGTGAGGTGTAAAAATGGACACTCTGAACCTTTTCATTCCCTGCATTACCCTGTAACAGTAGGTCTTTTTGTCCATATTTGTATGTCAAGTTTACTTCTTTGTATCTGAAAGCACCTACACATGTGTCAGCCGCTGCTCCTTTGTGGAGAGGACACCGTTACAGCCCTCTGCGTCTGCTGAAGGATGAGCTACTGACAAACTGGATATCTGAAGAATGTTCAACCTGTGCAAGAGCAGAAGTTTCTCCATTTCTGGTCTTTTTGTTTTAGATGAGTTTTATGAATGTAACAGCATCACTTGTTGAGTGATGGAACTGTTGTTGCTCTGGCCTGACTCCTGTTCAATAATACTCTGTCAATAGGAAAGAACAAATCCAAACCTGTTTGTTGTGTTTGAGTTTTCCTAACTTATGTTGGCGCGTTTCTGTTTGACATGATGTGACTGAAGAACTGTCAGCATTGCACAGCCCCACGTTCACTGTGACAGGAGTTGACCTCTTTAGTTAAACAGTGAAGGCAGTTTGCTCCAGCATGTGTTTTCCACACCTCTGACACTCTATAGCTCAAAGGGACTTCACTCTATGAAGTAACAGCGTCCCTGTTGACTATAATGGGCTTTTCTGATTTACCTTGACTCTTAAGCCTGATGCTGCCTCCCACTTCTGAGTGTCGTGGCCTTAAATGTAAATTATTTGGCAGTTTTTACATTTCCTAGGGGATATTGTACTTTTGATTGACAATATAAATAAAGATTTCTACAAATTCTGTTGGCATGTTGTACCCCAGATTCACCAGTAGATGATGTCAGAGTCAAGTAAATAACAAGCTTAGAAAGCCTAAAAGTTAAAGCTCTAAAGTTACAAGGAAGGAGGAAAAACTAAAAGGTTTTTGTTTTTTTTTCCACACACAAGAATTGGATGTATTGGATGTACTGATGTGTAGAAATGGTTGCATCTTTGGGTGCTTTGGGAGAATTTGGTGCTGACATGAATTTACATATGGGGGTAAGTTGCATTACAGGGCAATGGGTTTGTAAAAATAATCAGTTTGTATTGTGGTCGTAATTCTGAGATCTTGGTGAGATAATCGCATAAATTTGGGAAATCACAATTGATAATAAAACATGTTAAAATACAAGTCTTGATATGTAGAATTGATAATGAGATTTTAAAGTCTAGAGTCAAACTAAAGTAATAATGTTAACACCTTCATAAAAAAGACCTGTGTCTAATAGACACATAAATCAACCTGTTCACTTGTTATAAGGCCGTGGTTCAAGTTTTTAACAGGACATTGCTGTCAAGTTCCACTGTGATGGTGACAAATACAGCATCGTTTTTCATCTACTATTCTGAAGTATTTATCGTATTCAAAAAGTAGTTTCTCAGCATAAAACTATGCACGCACTGGAAGTCTGCTGTGGCAGTCGGTTCCTCGATGAGGAAACTGGCGGGTTGGTTAGTCGCTACTTTGGACAAATGGACTAAACCCTGATCAAACACTCAATTCTTTTTTTAGATTGGTTTTCATCTGATTAGGAAGATTCATACTGCAGTAGGATAATACATCCATCAATTCTCTTCTGCCTATCCAATCCAGCTTGGAGTGGGAGGTGGGGCACACCCTGGACAGGTTAGGATAATAGAGCCATGTGAAAAAGAAAGTTTTAAAAATGCACCCGTGACTCGAAATGTTGTAGAAGCACCTTCAGGAATAATAACTGCAGTTCTTTTCTGAATGACTTTATCGCTGTGGAGGAATTTTCTTTACAGCGTTGCTTCAGTTGAGATTTGCAGACATTCATTTATGAAAGCTCTCTTAAGGTCCCAGCATAGCATTTAAGTCGGGTTCAACAGCTTCTTTTCTTTTTCAGCCACCTTATTGTAGATGTGCTGCTGTACTTGGGATCACTGTCTTGTTGTATGACCCAATTTGAGGAAAGTTGGCCTCAGATTTGATCTACAATACTTTGGTACACAGAGAAGTGAATTTGGTGCGATGTCCACTTCTAGGAAGATTATGTTAACACACACCTGAATGCTTCAAACCGGCAAACCGCCAAAAGTTCACCTTTTATAGGTGCTGACACACAGGACTTCTTGGAGTCCCGTAAAAAGTTTCTTTTCCACACGACTGTCTAAATGCACTCTGTTAAATTACAGTGAAATACCACCAGACTGATTTACTAACATTAAACAGTTTTTTTTTCATAGCATTTTTGATTGTTTAGTACAGTTTTTTTTAGTATTCTTACTGCAATTGCCACAAACAATTTATTGCTGTAAGACACAACAGCATGCATGTAGCCTAAATTCACCGTCTTCATTTAGTCATTAGACAACTTAAGTTACTGGAACGGTGCTGTATTCAATGATAATAAGCAGCCCGACGATGAATGCTGCTTTAGCTAAACGTTAACACTCAGTCTAACATACACTGAAACACTGCAGCCCACAATCAGCTGCAGAACTAGAGATAACTATTTTACTAACTATACCAGCACGACTAAGTTAAGGATTTAAAGTCAAAGGGTTTGTTTTTTTTGCTGAAGAGAAACTACTGTATGATACTGTAAAATTACACAGTAGCTTCCTGGTAATATTTACATTAATCATGAGAATTTGAAGCAGTCACATGTATTCATAAAAGGCAGGAAATAACTGTATAGGTTTCCTGTATTTGTACAGCAGTTTGTTTTAGTGTAGTGAAGAACTTTTCATTATAAAGGCAACGTTTGAGTCACTCTAGCATTGGAAGCATGAAGGTCCCCACATCTGTACAGATGTGCATGTATGTGTGGTCCATGTGACATATTCTCACCCTATGACCCCTCTACGGCTTTACTATAACGGCTTCCACGTTCACCCCTTTATCCCACAGCCGCTGACCTTGTGGGTGGAACTCTGCAGGGGAGTCTGCCTGCATGGGTGGGGCAGGGGATGCCCACAGAATCATATTTATAATGTGGTGAATAGTGTACACATCTGCCCCACAGGGTTCACATCTCAGACTGCATGTGTGTAATAGTCTCCCACAGTGGATATTGCATGCATATGAATGACTGTGTGTATGCGTGTGTGCTCATGTGTGTGGCCAGTCTGTGTGTATAATGAACTCCCACAGAGATAGCAGGGCTGTGGTAAAGGGAGTTTCCTCTTCAGCCCACCACACATCCCTTAGTCATTTTCAGAGTGATGAGGCTCTGGAGAGGAGACGAGAAGCTTTGACATCAGGCTCAGATAAAACATCTCACTGTTTCACCTCAACACTGCCTCCTTCTGCAACATCCTGATAGCACCACTGAGGCTCAGGTCATTTAAGGAACCATAGCAGACGAAGAAATTGTTTCTCAGTTGGATCAGTTGCTGCAGTTGGGTTTTCACAGCAATATCAAGTAGCTCCTGTTGTCATAATTGTTCAGGACTGAAAAGAAGTGAAGGAGTGAAAAGTAGCATGAGGTAACTTTTGGTCACCCACTTTGTGAGATGTGGTTCTGAGAGGAGATGCCTGAGTGAGTTATGTTGGGGATTTACCATCCATCCACAAATAATCAGTTTTAACCACTTGTAATTACAAATTGCAGAGCACATGAGGGCAGCATTGCCTCTTCAATCACATCCTTCACTAAATCACTTTTTATTACTCCCAGTGCTCACCAGAGGCCTGTAAGAATTGTGTGTAAAATGTGTGTGCATGCAAAAGCACGCCTACACTTGCCAGTTGTTGATGCAGATAAGCACAGGGATCACGCTTGACCCTGAGTGTAATGGCTTCTAAGCGTAGCTGCAGGGTTAAGAGAGGCACAGGCTAAAGGAGGGCTAATTGAGCAATCTGTTCTGCGTGTGTGTCTGTGTGTGTGTGTGTGTGTGGTGGCGCCAACGGGTGTTGTGACCTGCTCTGACTCGGCAGTGTGCTTGGTTAATGGTGCCTGACCTGTCAGACGCAGGGTTTGTAAAAAGGCTTAAAATGACGCCGAGGCATTACTCAGAGCAGAACATGAAACTTTTCTTCTAAAAAATGATTCTGTCTCTGAAAGCATTTTAAACACAGCATGAAACTGGAATCGGCTGAGGAGTATGAAAGCTTTGTGGTGTATTAACAACTCCGCTGTGATTTGATGCTTTGGTGCTTCGCTGTAAAAACCATAAACTGTATATAAAAAACGGATGTAGCCATCTGACATCACCCAAGGATTTGTGGAGTGGCAGTACGAAGCCTTCGACAGCATTACTTTGTGCAGACAGGATTAGGATGGAGCGCTAAGTCAGCTAATGCTAACTAGTTTGGTTAGCAAGCAGCATCCATAAGCTGTGCAGGTGCAACACGGAGACACAGATATCGGCTAATTAGTGCTAAACAACATATAAATAAAAGCTATCCAGCTACTATTGAGCGGGTCGTACACCCTAGACAGGTCACCAGGGCTATTATTTGACCAGCAAATGAAAGTATTGAGCAAAGTTGCCAGAAGCACAGGAAATAATTGGAGCCATAGCTGAATACATTTCTATGAACCAGTGTTGTTTTGATTTTTCTTTAACAAAAAAACCTTTTGAAACCTTAAAAGAGTAAAAGGGTATGTGATAGAAAATTCACCCTACAAAATATTCATGAAGGCAGAAATGACCAATAAATAAGGTTTTTATCTTGGGTATTTTAGCATTGGAGGCTATGAAGATTGAATCAATTCACATGAATCATATCTTCTGAAATGTATAAATTCCCATCAATACAACTTGAAAAGCAAACAAACAAAAAACCCCCAAAAGAATAAATGATCCATCCTGTATTTATTTTTGGTTAACTGTTTGAAAGTAGTCATGTTTTAATGCTAGGTTATTTTCTTACACGCCTTACAAATCCTGCCCAAACCAGAATAGTTTACACCTGTTAATAAAAAAGGTCAGCAGGAAGGTTATGTGTCATCTACATTTGACCTGTGTGAACGGACCGCAGACTGACAACAAAAAAAGGTCAGTGGACTTGTTCTTTTTACAGTGTCATTGTTTTAAGTGTGCGTGTGTTTTTGGCGTTATCAATGCAGTAAAGCACAAACACATGCCAAGGCCAGGAAGGACAGCAGGAGGGGGGCTGGGGGGGCAAGGAGGAGAAAAAAGGACTGAAATAAGAAATGTTGACGGACGAAGCCTACAATTTGTGGGATCTGAGCGTAAAGCAAACAAAGGGCAGCTTTTGTAAGGAATAATGCATGTCAGCCGTGTCCTTATCCCGCCACAGCTTTGAACACTGCTGGGGATGTCCATTGCTCCACTGTGTATGCCGTGTTTCTATATTAAAGCCAGTCACCTCAAAGGCAAAAGCCTCAACTATTCAACAATTGAATGTTGGGGCTCTCATTATGGCTGATGTGGGCAGGAAAAAGTGGCTTTGGGGGTTTCAATTCAGCGACTTAAAGCCGTCCTGTTAGCTAGGACAAGCTGCTGTTTATCCCAGTGCCTTTCTGGGGGCTAAACATAGTCAACTGTCATTATGGATCTCACTCTCTCTCCTCTTCTGTCTGTCTGTCTCTCTCTTTCTCTGTCCTCCCCTCACTAACATTTATTTATTTCAATCCCAATTTTGTCTTCTAATGACCCGTGTTGTGTTGTTGTTTGAAGGGGTGATGACTCTCCCCTCTCCCACATCCTGTGAGGAAGAGAAGGGGCGGCCGGCACATAGGAGGGTGAGTGCAGGACAAACAATGCTGCGGACCACCTATATGGATGAAAGCCACAAGTCTATGGATGACGTTCCATAAGCTGATGAAGTAGCGCTGTATGTCCTGTGGTTGTGAGTTTGACTGGATTGTATGTGATCCCAGATACGCTTTCATAAAATAACCTTCTTCATAGATATTTTTTTAAATAAAATTCCATGCACCAAATCAGGTCAGGTTCCCAGCAGCTCCGGGTTAACACAGACAGCAAATATTAGGAAAGAGTGCACGTAGTGCATATTAAATTATGTGAATATGTATTAGCGAGTGCGGGAAGGGTATAGGCTCTACGGTGGAGTGCAGAGGAAACTGAGAGCAAAGTGAAAGCAGTCTTTGTGTTTAGAGCAGAGCCCTCTGGTGGACCCTCCCCTCGGCGCGGGGTTGCCCAGGCCCCGTGGTGGCGGATCACAGTTAATAACTGTGTGGTGGGCTGTCAGAGGCACTTAGCCTGACGCTGGGCAGGCCGGGGCCAGGCTGGGCCCGCATACACAGCCGAATCTGCCTCTTGAGCTTGGACTGAAGCACTCAGCCAGAGGGGTAGACAGAAAAAGAGAAAGAGAGAGATAGTCAGAGAAAACATGCAAAAGAAAGAAATATTACAGAAAAAAATTGATGGTTTTCAAAAGGCATGAAAAGGGTAAACAACTGAGGTAACTGAGGTAAGTTTTCAACACTGAGCTTTGGATGCAGGACTTTGCGCCGGGAGGAAAGCTCAGCCTATTTTATCCCAACTCACAAAGAAAAACAGCATCAAAAACTTGGATTAAACACAGTGAAAAGACAGTAAAGATGACTTTGCCAGATGTCTAAAGAACATTGAGATGTGGCTAAAAAGTGAGAGGTGACAAGCAGTCTCCTTGGGTTCTTGAAAAGACATCTAAAAAAAGCCCAGTTTGGTTCAAAACAAACAATTCCCACAACAAGAGAATAATTCTCCTCAGACAAGCAGCACATCTGAAACCCCTGCAAAACCACTCCATCACCGTGCCACCCTAGCATGTGGGAACAATACGTTTCAACTGTCCAGAGACTCATAAGTAAGCTCACTAGTACACAACACAATGGGATATAACCCCATGAGAATCATCATTTACATGGCATAAACATGCCATTTTTAAAAACTGCTGTCTGGCAATACTAGTTTGTGTCTGTCAGATTACAAAACAACCAAAAATGTCAGTCAAATGTTATAAAAATAGAATTTTAAAAAAGGGCTGCATGTGATTTGAACCCATTTTAGACATTTTCATGACAGCTGTATGTACTGTTTGCATAATTTCCAAACCCCTAATAAGCAGAATATTGCTGAGGATGAATGTGAATTGGTGAATGACTGACACTGGGTTGAATTCAAGTCTTTCCAATAGCAGAAAAGGCAGGGCCATGATTGGCCAGCACAGATGGATGTAGCCGCTGTGACATCACCAACTGGTCAGTGAAGTCTCACTGGGAAGTCTTTTTCAGTTTTTGCTGTCACTGTGTTCGTGTTCATCAGTTTGCTTGCTATGTGTTGCAGGAAAGGGTTCAGCCATGCCACTCTGCTCCTGTGTTTCCTCACAGAGCAGCAAATGCGCACATTTGCCTGAAATATCACACCACCGCTAGTCGCTACTGGCAACAATTCCACACTGATGTGTCCTGATAAACGTGGCTGCAGAAATTTCACACAGAATAATCATATATTCAAACTCAACAATAGTTTGTGTGTACTCTCTATATATTTTAGTGCAAAAAAGAAAGCTAGCAGCCCACTTTGATGCAGTCTTCACCAGCCTTCATATTTCAGCCAGTACAGACAATATAATAGCTGTAATTAAGGCAACATATTTATTGCAGTCCATTTTAAGCAAAGAAGCTGATATTTATCCAGTAATTACAGGTACTAAAGCTCAGCCCAGCTTTGTTTCCCTGTGTTGTTTGGCCATTGCCATGACGCTGGGTGGGCCTCCACTGTCAACAAGCAGGTCGCAATCTCCCATTAGATCAGATGCTATTAGTGCAGAGAGGAGTCACTGAGCAAACAGTATCCCTGCCTTTAAAACCAGGTTATCTAATCTAGTGAACGGGGATGAACTGGACTTTGGAGTTCACAGACAGAAAGGGCAGTTTGTCCACAAGGATTGTTTGGCTCGGGAATGAAAACGCCACTCAAGATCAGACGGGTCCTCATTGGTCGATACCCGTGACAGCACTCATTCGAAGCTTTACGAGAGAGGATCAGATAAGAGGTTGTGGAGATTCTTTGTTGAAGGTCAGAAAATGTCTGGTGCTGATGATCGGAGATGGTGCTGAGGTCCGAGCTGCGTTAGCTGAGCTTCAGCGGAAGGTGATCATAAAGGCTGGATAGCTTCCTTTATTTTATGTTTACATTTCTTATATGGAACAAAAGGAAGAGCATTTGTTCTCCTTTTTTGTTACATTGTATATCACAAACAGTTAGAATTTTTAATGTCAAAAAAATAAAAAAAAATCCCACTTCTGTGCAGTGATGGAGACAGAGACACTCGGGGTGGGAATTTCAAACATAGCTGAAATTTTAAGAACCTTCAAAGGTTAAAAACCGACGTTTTTATTTATATTTGCAGCATATGTGAACAATGTTAGAATTCAGGCCACCTAATAAGTCCAGTATTTACCTACGTCTCTGCCAACGTGTGAGGCAAACATCTGCTTTAGGTGCTAAATGTTGCAGTAATTATCAGGTAGTTGATGACGTCCTGTGCAGATAGAGGCACTATCAAGCAGCAACCTTGAGGGCATGCAAATTAAGCCAATGTGCAAGGTCCAAAAACTTGCTGTACTTTAAGTGGACAATTGAGGTCAACTTCAAAACCAAGTCAAGTCTTAGCCCTTCATAGCAACTGTGCAGCAGGTAAATATTTGATAAGTGTTTTAGATTTTATTACAGTTTGAATTATTGGGGGTGTGACTTCTTTCACTGACAGCATCTGTAGCTGACTGCTGTCTGCTGAGCCTCTCCTATTCTCAGGGGAGTGAATGAAGCAACCCTCTGGGGTCTGATTTAGAGTTCTGCTGTGAATCTTTGTAGAGTGTACCACGTAATCTACGTAAATGCCGACATTGTTCCCAGCATTTATGCTTGTGCTGGTGCATTATGCGTCAATTACCTTGTGGTCATGTCCTGGTGTTTTATATGTGGTGCCAGTCGACAGAAACAAATAAAAAACTGGGACTTTTTTCCCTCCCGGGTACCCGCTCTTTGTTGTGGTCAGCTTTTTGTTTTTTTTCCAGGGGCAAACATATTTGTCGCTCAAGATTTTCCACTTCTTTCTACATTCCCTCATGTCTCTCCAATCTTGCCCCAGGAATTTTCTTTTTACATTTGTGAGTCCTTTTATTGATGCTATGATTGTTATTCCTTATACTGAGACAACGATTGTTATTCTCTCACTGGTACAAAAAAAATAAAAAATGGCCAGAAATGTACAGCAGAAGTCAACAGGCTAATCACAATAGTAAGTAAGTAAAATTAAGTAAATAAAGTAAGTAAAATTTTATTTATATAGGACCTTTCAAGATAAAAATCCCAAAGTGCTTCACAGAAGCTAAATCATTAAAAAGATGAGTTTTTAGCTGTTTTTATAAAAGCGACCACTGAGTCCACAGATCTCAGGCTCAAAGGGAGAGACTTCACAGTCTGGGGGCCACAGTTACAAAAGCTTTGTCGCCTTTTGTTTTCAGCCTCGTGTGTTGGACAACCAGCAAGCCCTGATCACATGACCTCAGGGACCTGCTGGGAATGTATGGATGTAAAAGGTCACTGATATATGTTGGTGCTTGTCCTTGCAGAGCTCTGAATGTCAAAGTCAAAACCTTAAAGTGGATTCTGAATTTAATAGGGAGGCAGTGCAGCTGAATCAGTAGGGGTGTGACATGGGAATATTTGGAGGACTTAGTCAGAAGCTTTGCAGCAGCAACAACTTGCAGAGGCTTTACATAAACAAGTAAACAAAGAATTACAATAATCCAGACGAGATGAAACAAATGCATGAATGACAATTTCTAATTCGGAGTGCGATACAATGGGACTCCGCTTAGCAATGTTTCTCAAGTGATAAAAACAGGAGCGGACCAGAGATTTAGCGTCCAAAGTCAGAGCTGAGTCAAAAGTTACACTGAGGTTCCTGATAAAAGGTTTGTCAAAAGTAACAAGTGGACCGAAGTTTTCCATAACACTAGGCACAAGTTTTTAGGAGCACAAACAAGGACTTCAGTCTTCTCCTCATTTAGTTGAAGAAAGTTTTCAGCCATCCAACCTGTAATGGAGTCTATGCTCTTCACAAAATCTGTAGCTTGGAAACATCTTGGGGCTTAACGGAGATATATAACTGAATATCATCTGCATAGCAGTGATAAGTAGTGTAGGTTACAGCGTTGGGTTTCAAAGGGCTTTGTGATTACAATGTAACTATGACATAGATTTCCTGCTGAAGAATGACTCCTAGAAAGTCATCTTCAATGATGATCCTAACCCTATGTTATCAGTTTAAAAAAAACATTCTTGAAGGTGCTAGCAATCAGGGGAGAAGCAAGTAATCTAGGCTAGCAATGACTAAGACTACTTAGGATTCAGGACTGGAGTTGGGGTCATTGGAATGATGGCTGGAATATGGAAATGTCCTCATGAGGAGTCTGTGCTTCAGTTTTGGTGAGTGAAATTCTAATATTTTATTTGTATATTAATCAGTTAGGTGCTAACTAATTAGCATGTATTTGTGCAAGTGCAGTGTGCCCGCACAGTCCATGATGGCTGCTTTGTAGTGTTAGCCAATAGCTTAGCACTCTCATCCAAACATGGCCATTCCAGGCTCCAGCATAGTGGTGGAGGGGTCATGATCGTTTTGTTGTGTCACACCAAACTCCTGTGTATGTGGAGTTTACCTCCGTACATCCTGCAGACTCCCTCACCTGTCTGTCACCTTCATGTAATGCCCACCTTAAACTGTGACTAGCACCAGTTAACGTGGGCGTGTTTCCTAAATCAGCTGCCAGTGAAGGCGAAGCCGTGAACAGGATGCATGGAGATGTTTTGTGAACTGATTAGTGGTGTTGTGGGGAAAATATCAGCTCATGATTTAGATTACAGAATCACAGGTGAAAGGCTTTTTGTTTTTTTTAATACAAATAATTTTATCTTCAGATAAAATGCATTTGCACGAGCTGGAGATGGAAACTTTTTTTTATGTTGTCTTTAATCTTGTCAAACCGTGTGACACACTGGCAAACAGAGTGAAAGTGACAAATCTGTGGATGTAACATCTGGAACAAGGAGAGTGGAATATGTAAACAAGTCTAACCAGTTAATGTAAAAACTAGCTAACACCAGCTAAACAACAACATAGCGTCACAAGCTAATGTAATGTCAGTTAATTTTATACTCTAGCATCCTAAAACTCTTTCCTCTGATCAACAGTTTAAATTACTTTCCCATTTTGCGTCAATATCAAAATGTGTTAAAATCAGGTCCGCTGACTCTTTCTTACAAAAACTACTGATAAGCTTCCAAACCTTTGTAGGGCTTCAGGTCCAGCATAATTTAAAGGGGGTTGCTGATAGCATAATGAGTGGTACCAGGGTCGCACTTCACAGCATCAACAAAGTTGGGGGGAGTAAGTAAGCATCCATCTCCAGGCCTAATTTCCCCATATAACGAACAAGATGTTTGCCATTAAAGTGTTTTAATTCCTCTGACAGAGTATAAACACTTGTTTGTTTGCTCATAGTTGCTAAAGTTTATCTCATCAATGTAATGTTTAGTAGGTTTTTCACTGAATTGATGTGCCAAGTTTGTTATATGTCCAAAATGGCCGACAAATTAATGTCACGCGGTAAGCGGTCACGGCTGCAAAACATCAATAAACAAATGCCTGCAAACCAACGAACCTCCGCAATCAATGAACTGAAACAGTGTACAGAAGAGAGGGCCAGAAATCCTACTCATGGGGTGAGAAACTGATAAAATCGTACACTTTGTGATTTAAGTGCAAAATTCCCAGTAATTAATTGTAATTCCAATATACTTTATTTGAAATTACAATATAATTATTTTTAACTTCATATATTTATACTGCATATACTACATAAAGATAGGTACACTGGAACGAAGCAGTAACAAGTCAAGTAATTAAGTAAATATACCGTAAGAACCACTGAATCATATGTAAATCATTTTTACATGATGCATGAGCAATTTTAGGTGTCGCATAACTAAGGAAATGTGACACAAATGCTACTGTAAGCAATTTTAAGTACAGCTTAAGTCATTTTAAGCAGTGTGTTAATTCAATTCCATTTTAATTTATATAGCGCCAAATAACAACAACAGATGCCTCAATGTCTTTATACTGTAAGGTAAAGACCTTACAATGATGCAAGGAAAACAGAGGAAACCCCAACAATCACTTGACCCCTGTGAGCAAGCACTTTGGTGACACTGGGAAGGAAAAACTCCAGTTTAACAGGAAGAAACCTCCAGCAGAACTGGGCTCAGTGATGGGCGGCCATCCATTTGGTAATATGTCCCCATCTTATATCGTAAATATGCTGTACTTTTCAGAGCATGGAGAATATAGAGTAGAGTGTACAAAAGTCTTTGTTCTTATATCAAACCATAGGCTCATTTTTTTTGTACTTAAAATTACTTGCAGTATAATTTCGGTCTCATTTTCTGTAAAATACCCAGAAGTCGGGCACTATATAAAATTACACTACTTAAATCTACATACAATGTAATTCGTTCTTCTTTCACTGTAAAATACAGGAAGCTATGCATTACTTAAAATTGCTTATAGAATCATTTATCTCCTTTCCAGTAAAATACTTGATGTTTTACAATACTTAAATTTACTCATGCACTAACTTCACCCTGTCCTGTTGGCTTGTGTCTTTCTTAGAACTTTGCATACATGAAAACCTCCCGAATGGTTCAAAGAGTGCAGATTTAAGAAGAAGACTGCTCTGCAGCATATGACTGATTTTTAGGTTTTTAAAGCCTTAAAGTAAAGGCACTTACCAAATTAGAAAACAGTATCAAGTATAATAGCAAAGTGGGACAAAAATCAAACAATTAGCTGAAATATGCTAAAAGAAAAAAACAGGAGAACTGCAGACTTGAGCAGTCATGTGAT
>NW_005187577.1:940721-943528 GCF_000239375.1 Pundamilia nyererei | reverse complement strand
TTTGCAGACACACTATAGAAGATGTAGTTTCATGCTCTTTACAGACTGAACCAGCATATTTTATCCAGAAAAAGGACTCAGCTACCAACTGGAGTGGATTTACACACTTTTAAGAGCTGAGTAAGGTCCATAAACTTGAAGTACATGAAACCATTTCCAGCTGCACCGTAGAATAAAAAGAAAGGCACGTCTCCCTGGGTGGAAAATAGAAAGTTCTCTTGTTGTTTCTGACACTGACACTAGTAGCACGACACTAATCAACTGAATTATATTAGGCTTCTATTGCAGTTACCACACTTTCTATCAAAATGACCAAACATGCCAGTTTCCTGATTTCTGTTTTAATATTTATTGTTGCTGCAAAGTGTTTTTGCATAAATCATCACAAAAGTATTGCAGCTGTTCCCCCAGTTATAAAAGACGAATAGCACCGTGAGAAATAAAACAATGGCATGATATCACTTTGGCACCTCATTTTATTTCAACAAGTATCTGGTTTTCCCTGGATCATTAATCTAAACACACACACACTCACACACACACACACACACACATATTTGGATCCATAGCACTAATGTGATGCTTTGTCAACTAAATCATTGCAACTCTGCGTGGTTAATCAATGACACATGGCAGGTTCTGGCAGCGTCAGACTTTCACCATTCCCCTCATCTGCCTTGTCATTCCAACTCCTCCACTACCAGCCCCCTGACACACACACACACACACACACACATACACGCTCACGTGCCAAACCAGACCGCTCGGCATACATATTAATGCTTCTGTTTCCTTTGAGCAGCTCCATCAGTCATTATCGCCTCACTCAGGATTCCCATTTCTTTTCATTTCACAGCTTTTGCAAAACATTTCACACACTCATGCAAATATTTGTGTGCACGCGTGTGTATATACACACAGATTTACACAAGCAAAGAATTTTATTAAATGTAACCGTTTTTCTTGAGCATTTATGTGAGCTTATAAAGTCTGTCATATGTAAAAGAGGCAAAGAAAAGCAGGTGCTGCATCCACTCAGAAAAGGAACTGCACACGATAAATCGTTTTATTAGTTGGGAGGGACATTAGAAAATAACCTGAAGGGCGTGGCTGAGGAAAGGAGGTGAAGGAGGCAGGAGTTGAGGAGGAATTATCCGTATCTGGTATCTGTGTCGTGATTATTTGAACAGCAGTTATAAAGCCATAAGGCCTGGCCCTGGTTCCTGAACATGTTGATTTTAAACCTCCCTGGACTGTAAATAATGACTGATTAAGTGGATACTCTCTTTTTCTTTCAATCTCTCATACATGTTCACCTCTGTGGTCCACCACACCCCCCTAAATATGTTCTGTATTAGAGGGTACTTGTTGAGTGATTGAAGTATGAAAATGGAAGAGGTGGGTGGCCAGCCGACCACCACACTCAGAGGAGACCTGTGACGCACACAGAACTATCCTCTGACACCACTAGCATACCTCTGCTGGCACAGCTACAGTCAGCACCACGGCCTCCACAGCTCTCTAATGTGGCTGCACCACAGAGGGGTCTGGAGGCCAAAGCTGATAGACACAGCAGATCAGTGGACATGTTTAATACACGTCCACATCATTCATACAACCTGAAATATCGCTGTGCTGAAAATAAAATAACTGATAGATGAAATTCGCATTCTATGTGCTTAATTTGCATGTTTCACCTGTGAGACATCTGAGGACCAAATATACATAAATGTAAGTTTACCACATGTATAATAAGTGTTATGTACGTGTATGTGTTATGTGTTATTACATTTTGTAATAAATACAAATTCAATTAAAATGAATTTGACCTCATAAGAGGTCAAACTCTTAACATCGACGGGCTCACTGGTGACCTGGCTTTTATAGATTTCAATATTTCGCTAACTACGAGATGTTACATTTGAAATAATAATCACAAACATTTTGGCATCACAGTATTTCTGTTAAAGGGATTCCCACCACTTTTTATAGGATGTCAGTCAAACTCAAATCCAAACTGGATCATCACAATCCCAGTAGTCCAGTTCCTTGGATTGTTAGCTGCTTGCCTGTCGATCCCTCTTATCGTTTCCGCTCACACTTGAGCTACAATCAGCTGATTTCAGTTTGTATGTTGGAGGAATAGCTGTACTATGCTGCTAACACAACTTTGGCTCATTGCAAGCACCTGCATACACAGCATGCTAACGCTAACAATATAGCTGAGTAAATATCAACCCAGCAACCAGACCCAGAACTTCAAAGGTAACAATCAGCCTCTGTTTCTACCTGTTCATGTTTCTAAAGTAGACTCACTGTGGCACTCACCTTAGTATGTTTGTGCTGGTTTTCATCTTTGATACAGGTTTTGTGAAATATAACAGATAGGACTTCATTTTCTTGGAATAACATGGGGCATTTTGGGTTAAATATTACTTCAGCTATTTAAGCCTCTGAGTTTTATCTGTTTCATTTTAATGATTTCATCAATTTTAGCTTTTTTAGCATTAGAGGATTTTTGTTATCGTGGTTTGAAATTCCCCTGTGTGACAGTAATAAAGTATCTATCTGTTTTTAAAAAGAATATAAATAGCTGTTGACGTGTGTCAATTAGAATGATTATTTTAAGACTTAGGAGAACGATAAAAAAAAACACACATTACATGTTCTAATGAGTTAGAGTTGGAGTTTGGGGTCATCGCTAAGTCTTTAACTCCTCTTCTGCTGCCGCCAGTTTGAACCTGCTCACTCATAGAAACCAATGACACGAAGCTCCCAGGACACAGTTTTGGTGCTTGGAACTCCGC
>NW_005187577.1:937961-940145 GCF_000239375.1 Pundamilia nyererei | reverse complement strand
CTCCTGAAAACACCACAATTCAAAGATTAAGAGAAGTAAGTTTTACTTTACACACTTTTGTCCATGTGATATATTTAACAAAGATTTAATTAATAAATACATTTGCTTTTCAGTTTTTGAAAATGTGACAGAATCACAGGCAATGGCAGAAGATAAGTGTAGGACTGGGGTGTGGAGTGGCACACTGAATCACATAGATTTTTTTATTAGAGCCTGATTTTTGATTTATTCGTGAAATAATAAATAATATTAATTTTTTAATGAAGTAGAAATGCAGCATAGCAAAAACAATGCAAATTAATAAATAAATGAAATCAGGAAATAACTTTCAAGTGTATTAAAACTGTACTTCAGTAAAGTGCACGAGAAGCCCTCCTCTGTGGTCTCAGATCAAACTGCAGCCACTCGCTTGAGATTCCACCAAACACAAAAACAGTCACAGAAGTGACTTTCCACTCTGTCTATTTTTTTTTTTACTGAAGCCGCTTCGAGCTGCATAACTCAGGTAAGCATGGCAGGAAGTCAGGGACAGAAAAAGGACACCAGGAGTGTTTTGCTGGTGTGAATTAAAGCTGCACAAAGAATGGAACAAATATAATTCCAGGTAGCAACATGCAAACAGTGAATTTCAGGTGTATTTATTTAAAATAATGTCAGGCATTTAAATACTTTTATCCTAAAAAAAAAAAAAGTCAGCCATTGACAACACATTTTTAAAGTGAAGTTAAATATTTCTTAATAAATGTTTTTATTTCCTGCATGTCATTTGCTAGTTGCCCAGCCCTAACCCTGCCTCTTAACCTGCATAACTAGTAATATGTAATTTTAGTTTTTAGCAAATTGTTCTGCCAAGTTTTGGAAGTGAGGGAGCAATGAAAAAAATCATGTCAGCGGACACGCGTCCAAATTTACACGCAAAAAACCCTCCCCTCCAAAATATGGGTTTATGGTAAAATCGCCTAATTACACTTCAGAGAATTAATTCAGGAAAAACACATTTTTAAAAAAAAATCAAATAAAAATAAACAATAAAACAAATAAACTGATGTTGATATCTAATTAAAAGATAAATTCCTTTCATTTACACACGGTGCTTTTAAAAAGGATTTGGCTTTTGGGAGGTGTGTTTATTGACTGCATTATCACACACCTGTTGCTTATAGTTAAATGCAAAATACTGTGTAATGGTCACGCTGTAGATGCTGGTGTCCACATGTGCCCAGGAACTGCTGCAAACAGGTGACTAAAATATTGGGTTTGTTTTGTTACATTAAAGAAATTAAAGGTAAAAATGTTCCAACAAACCAACAAAATCTAAGATTTTAAAATGAAAGAGTAAGAGGAAGCAGTCCATGTCCCAGTTAGCTCAAACTAGCAACTATGGATCCAAACCTGTGTTTTCTGGAAAATATCTTAAATGAAAATGTAAAAAAAGTGACAAGGTAAAATATTCCACTGAACCACAGTAACATGCATAGCTAAATCTCTCCATGTTCTCCTGCACATTAGAGGATGAAGAGAGCAGCAGTGGGGGCCAGCTGAGCTCCTGTCCTCCCTGTAGTAGGATAACATTTCACCAGTTTAGATTAGCTCACTCAGGGCCCATCAACACATGTGGAAGTGACCCTCAGACGGCTCTCACAGGCCTTGTGGCTGAGCAGTGTGTGTGTGTGTGTGTGTGTGTGTGTGAGCGAGACAGGAAGTGCACAGACCAGCTGATGCAGTGTGTGCTATGTTAACCCGTCCAAGGGCAGCACAGCAATAACAAACACAAGATCACAGCACCGAGGTCACCTCTGACCCCGCAGACTCGGCGCAGCCAGGCTGATCGCTCTGACGGCCGCTCAGGAATCCCACAGAACACACACAGACACACACATTCGCGTATTTACACACACTAAATACTCGACGGCCCAGTATAGGTTTCCTTCGGTGCGTGTTTTCAATCATTGACTTCCTTTAGACAAATCAAAGGGATTTACTCTAGGAGACAAAAGCTTCTCTGCTGGTGTCTGACAGTAAATGATTGACATTTACTTTGAATGCAGTGGCTCCACCCACCCAGGGGGGAGACCTGCAAAGTGAAACCATCCACTACACTATACCCCACACACCCTTGTTTACCCGCAAGGCTGTTTGCTCGTCTGTGTCCTGGTGGTCGAGGAGTCAGAGACGAGATGTGTG
>NW_005187577.1:935320-937216 GCF_000239375.1 Pundamilia nyererei | reverse complement strand
CACTGAACACACTTTCCAAACCTCATTACAGAGACCTCCGCTGTTTTGTTGCTCATGGGCGCCAATCAAACCCCCCTCTCCTCCTCCTCCTCCAATTCTTTTCAAATGAGAATTGAATTTCTTTTTCTTTTTTTTGTTTATGTTATCATTTGTAAATCTTACCAGAAGTGGACCATGAGGCACAAGAGAAGGGAGCTCGTACACACTTTAATGAAGTATTTATAGATCATTCCAGCTGTCAAATACTTGTGCCCAATGACATAGTGCAGAGTGCTGACGCTCACAATTGCCTTTCTCCCTCCAACTCGCTCTCCCCTCGTTAAGCAGCCGGATTTGATTTCAGGTAAGAACTTATTGGGAGGAAAAGAGGTGGCGGGGGCTGCCAGCGAGGGCCACGGCTTTTACCGAAAGGAAAACAGTCCTCTGTGTTGCATATCGGAGCTCAAGGAGCCCAGACGCTGAGACCCCGAGATAGGCATGAGGGCATTATAGCTGGTGTAGCTGATAGATGCAATTTGCTCCCACGACGAACCTCCTGCACTTTGTTTTGAAATCTAAAGGTCAACCTGTTACTGCCAAGTCTGTTAAATGATTCTGACTTGATTTTCCTTGGATATGTGTGCCTCAAAGGAAAATAAAAAGTTGAATCTGCTGTTGAATTCCTTAATAATACTGGATTAATGCCAGTGTTCAGGAAAAGGTAAAATCTGCAAAGGGTTTCTATGTTTGGATGTCATTTTCTAAAGCTGGTCAGTGCAAAAGCATTTTAGCCACTTTCAGTAGAAATAGCAGCATTGACAGCAGTGATTATGCTTAATCAGCTGCTATTAGGAAGATTTTGTTCCTCTGATCCTTCTGCAACACTTTTCCATCATCATAAGATCTAATCAGCCCAGGATTCTTAGAAGTTATTAGAGCTTTTCTCATTTTTATAATGTTCATAATATGACAGTATATAGTATAAAATAATCATATTACATATATAATATGACACTAGCTGTTCTATCTATCTAATTGGTTATTAATATTAAAGAGTCGGCATTTTTTAATATATGTATTTTTATTTTAAAATAATCCCCCCCCCTCCAAACTGGCGTTTGTGGCGCTAATGCTTTCAGAGTAAAAGCAGTGATCCAGTGAGAAATGGTGTGAAGGTGCAATAATGGACTCGTGAGTCGTGACCTCTGCATGGAAGCAATTTGGAAAAAAGGGTTGAAAGTGCCGTAAAAGACAAATTAATCCTCGACGGAAAGGAGATACATCCTTAAAAACAAGCCATTTGGGCCTCATTGGCTCATACTTTACGCTTTAAATCTCACAGCATTTTTGGAGCTGACGTATTAGACAGAGTCAAAAAAAAGTAAAACAAAAACAACCCAAACTTAAATACTCCGTTCATTAAGTGTCTTAACGGGATACTGTTGGAGCAGTGAGGAGGTGGCCTGCTTTAAGTTTCAGGCCCGTACCTTTCATTTCCCCTCATTCGCTCCAATCAAGCAAAGCGCAAACAAACAAATGTGAAATGGGTGTTTGTGAAAAACGTATTTATGTTCGCTCGGAGCTTTTTGTTTAATGGTCTGCTTCGGGTCACAGGCCTGCTGTTCGTTAGGGCTGACTTACTTTCGTTTTCAATTAGCGCTGATTCGAAACATGGCCGCTTAATTTAGCGGAAAAACTGGAAAACGCAAGTTACAACACGTTTGAGTCGGCCCTAACAGAACGCCGCAATGTAGTAATAATACTAATACTACAACTATTCCCACTAATAATAATAAATCCAAATAACATTCAGCAAAACAAGCGAGTTTATAAATATTTTTAAATGATATTAATGACGCAATATTAGTTTGGACTTTTACATTTTATTATTGTTATTAACAACAACAACAACAACAA
>NW_005187577.1:929640-934428 GCF_000239375.1 Pundamilia nyererei | reverse complement strand
TGACGCCTCCGCTCCCCTCTGGCCCGCACTTAACAAGGTGACAACAGGCGGCTGGAAAGCCATACGGAACCAGATGGCAAATGCACGGCACAGCCTGAGTGGTGCACGAAGAGCGATGTGAAACATGCACTCGTGATCAAACACAGAAATATGACTACGTCTAAGCAAAACAGCTCAGAGGAGCACTTAGATGCTGTCACTGAGATTAAGGGCAAGAAACGGCTTTGTATTTGGTTGCGCAGGGGCGTTTCCAGAATATTTTGAAATGGGGTGACACGGGTGGGGGCCAATAACAAAACATTTGATAAGGAATAAATACAATGCCAAGAACTGGAAGGCAGTGGGCTTTATATTGAGTATTTGTTTTACAAAGTGATTGTTCAATTTTGATTGAACAATTTTCTCAAGCAAAACCATCATCCTGCTTAAGCTCCATAATAATGGAACGCTACAGGCTTCAAATATATAAATATACTGCAAGTACCTAAAGTAGAAGTACTCATTAAATCATATGTGTATTATTTCATCATGAATATTGATTCATCAATGTATAGAAGTTTTTATATAGTTGTTGGCAGCTTCATCTCTACATGTATTACACATATTAGCATATTTACTCTTTGAAATGTGTAAACATAATCTGTGAATAAAGCTATAAAAATAATAAATGATATTAAGTACACAGTAAAACATTAGAATCCAAATATAGATGAGTGGGAGTATAAAGCCGCAGTAATGTGAGTAAATGTTCGCCGATACATTCCATCAGCGGCTCTTTGTGCGCGCTCATCAGGTGGCACCGGACACTGTGAGATTAATGACGCTCTGGTGCAAGGCCCTTGCTAACCCCACTGTCCCCACAGCGGACATGCTCCTGCGCCTATAAGCTTCCACTGTGTAAACTCGAGGCTGAAACAAACCGCGCTTATTTATTAATGCGTCATTTTCGCCTGATCCAAGCCAGACGCATTCTTCTCCAAATGATTCCGCTGACTTCTTGAATTTGAAATGAGTTTTGTGCCGGAGGTCTGCTCTGTTTAAAATCACAAGATCACTTTCTATAAATTGCTCTGCTCCCTAGATGTGAAACAAGGAAAATGCATATATTTATTTATTTATTTATTTTGGGGTGGGTGTGGGGATCCTCGGGGCCTTTACCTGCCCGACAGATGCGCTCTCGCTCAGTAATGATACCTGCAGCACATTAGTCTCTAATCACTCGCGTTCTTCTTGAGCTTTTCGATCTGCGGAATCAATTATTCACTCCAGTCCCTTGAATTCGTTTCCATCAGGAATATTTCAGGGATCAATTTTTCATACTATTCCACATATTTTTTATTTTTATTTTTTGCGCTTGTTTGGCTTCGTTCCTAGATTCCCAGTTCCCCGAGAAGTGGAAAACAGATAGAGGGAAGAATCTGAGTGAGTGATGCAGCGGAGAGTCTCTGTCCCCACGGCCTTTAATAATTCAGAGCGCCTGCTCCAGCCCGGTGTCTTCGCATGAGGAGGTGAAAGCCACATGATGCGGCTTATTAACGGGACAGTTCTTTGGGTAAACACAACACGCTCGGGCCCCGTTTAACTGCGGAAAAAAACTCGGAATTTAACTACACAATAAGGACCCATTATATCTGTTTTGTTTTTTTCTTGAGCCAAACGAAGTACTTTAAATATTTAGATACGCGGAGAACTCTGACTCTATTCTGGTGATCCTTGTTCCACATCTGCAGTGATTACACATTATATTTTGTTTTATGCAACTTTCCTTTGAACAGCCAGGTTCAAAGGATGGATTTTTTAAAAACTGCGAACACGACACTGCTCACATCAGCGATTAAAAAAACAAAAACAAAAAATAGCTGACAAAGGGGAATAAAAATCGAAAAACGAAGAGAAATTCAGACGAAGTTCGTCGTGTATCCAAGACTTTAATTAATTTCAAAAATAACATTCTGACATAAATAAAGATAATAGCTCAGGGCGCATGCGTTTTTTTTTGGTATTGAGGGGAAAGTTTGGAGCGCGTTATTATCCAAAACCGCGCTCACTCTGCATCCAGCAGCCTGCATGTCTGGTAAGAAACAAAGCTTTAAATGGACTTTAACGCTCCTGTTTTGAACGTCTAACGAGCTCTGCGAGAATCCAGCACAGCCAGTATAAACCAACAAATGTGCTCGTTTTCAACAACCGTCTGACATTTCATGAAATGTTCAATAAGCTCTTATCACTCTCGCTTTTACGCACACAGGTTTTGTCATATCGCCTCTAAGAGGCCTGCATTTCTTGCAGTCCCACGCTGTTGCCGGCTACTCCCCCCCCCTCCCCCCCCCATCGCGAGCGCAGACATCACCGTCATTATCATATTTAATATTATTGACGAATGAGCGCCGAGAAGCGGACTGGCTCTCTGCCACTTAATTCTCGCTTCGCTTCTCTGGTCCCGCTTAATTCTCGCTGCGCGTCGGCGGGAGCTGGCGGTGCTGCCAGGTGTCTTCACGTTCCCGTCGAGGTCTCGGAGGAAAGGTGAGTGAAAAGATGTGTCTGTTGTTGTTTTATGGTTTTTGGGAGAGTGTAAAAGATAATCGCCCTCTTGATGGAGAGTGGGGAAGAACCAACCGGCGTCTCTCTCTTAATGAAGCCCTGCGGGGTTTAGTGTCTTTTCCACGATTGATCTTCGCTATAAATCTGTGGTCACGCGCCACTTTTTACCTGTTACTAACAGATCTCCAGTATGCAGGCCCGTGCCGTCTCCTTTCCCCAGCAGGCAGGCGTACTGCTTGCGCACACTTTATGTCTGTTTTTGTGTTGTTGTTGTTGGACCCCGCTGCCTCCCCCAGTACTGAACCCATAGGCCGAGAGTGAGAGAGAGCAGTAAATGCGTGACCCCGCCTCCCCTTCTCCTCACCCACTTCTTCTCCTCACCTGTGCCGCACGGTTACTTGCTCCATGAAAAAGCTGCAGCCAGCAGTGCGTTCCTGTTGCAGATGTTGTAAACCGATGGCTTCATTTCTCTCAGTTCCAATGGGCTTGCAACAATGTGCGCGAGAGCCTCGACATGTTTGCAGTTTACAGTGAGGCTGCATGCAAATGTGCGCGCACGCAGGCCGGATAGGACGCGGAGAGCAGAAACAGTAGTGCCTTTAAAATAGTTCAAAAACAGCATTAATATAAACATCAGAAATACAATCTTGAAGGTTTTCACGCAGAACTTCAGCACAGCTAAAACAAACAAAAAACAAATCTCATTCTCACCTACATTTGTTCCACATTTTTTCTGTCTTGCGTGACTTCGTGACAACGATATTTTCAAAACAAAGGTTAAAAAAAAGCCTTTAGGCCATTTGACCCTAGCTGGCTCCCTTATCTATTAGACAGGGCGCAGTGGCATCTGTCTGTCAAGTCGCAGGTTTATCATTAACAGGGATCCCACAGCACTGCCCACTGCTGTTCTATTGAGCCATCTAATAAGAACAGAGAGAGAGGGAGAGAGCTCATCCTTGACTTATTATTAGGCTACTTATTAACATGTATCAGCACATGGACTTCAGCTCGGATGATACTGACATGCCTGAGGGTATTAGAGGAAAGCTGCGGCGCTGATAGCAGCGCGATAAGTTACTGCTGCGTGAGGCACAATCATTCTAATCGAAGAAAAGGTGACAGCAGAGCGCACGCGTCAAGGTCGCTCTGATAGGTGTGCGCTTGTTATGGCACAGAGATCTGAGGGAGATATGAGTCAGGAAAACTCAGCTGCTCCTCTTTGCAAGGAGAGATCATAAAGTCCGAACAACCCCACCCCCTTCCCTTCATCTGAATCTCCAAATACTTCAAATATGAAGGAGGAAGAAGAAGAAGAAGAGCTGTATGTCCTGTGAGAGAGATCCGGCCCACAAAACGCGTTCATGGGTTAGATTAGCCGCTTTTGACGCCCCCTCTCCACCCTCCCTCGCTTCCCTCCGCTTTTGTCTCTCCTCCCTTCTCTCCTCCCTCTTACAAGTCAGCGCGCCCGTTGGCACAGGAAAGATTGAAAGTGACATACACTGATTAGAAACCGGTCCTCTGCGTTGTTAAACCCCGCTGTGACACCGCAACTCGAACTTCGCTGGTTGTTTTCTTTTCTTGCTTTTCGGTCAGATTGCTTTTCTTTGCCCGGACTGTATAGCGTTTTTTTTCGCGGTGCGTCGCGCTGTTTGTGAACATTTTCTCTCTCTCTCTTCCGAGGATGATGCCATGAGTTTAGAGGAGAGCACACTTGTGCCACAGAGACGCCTTTTGAGCTAAAAGGCGGGCAGACGCTTTAAAGAGGGGACGAAGATTTACAAAAAGAGCCGAACACATTTACGTGTGTGCGCTGCTGTCCACAAACTCTCCCTTTTCTTTCCTTCTCATCTCCGCTCGCTCCGCTGCTTTGGGCGCTATCCACACACACACACACACACACACACACACACACACACACACACTCAAACCCTTCAGCCTTCACTACCAATAAATCAACTTTTCTTCTCTGTGGATCTCCTGCGCGGTCTCGACTCCAGACCCAGCAGCACAGGACCCGCGTGACCCAGGAGTCGAATCAAAGCCCAGCCCTGGATTCAATACTCCTGATCAATGGACAGAGCCTCCTCAGCGGGCAGCAGCGCTACAGACACGTCGTAAACAGTGAGTACACACACACACACACACACACACACACACACACACACACACACACACACACACACACACACACACACACACGGACTGTCAGCAGCAAGTCTGTACTGAAGACTGTAAGATCATGTAGAG
>NW_005187577.1:927893-928881 GCF_000239375.1 Pundamilia nyererei | reverse complement strand
GCGCGCGCGCGCTCAGGTTTAAAATACACAGACAAAAAATGAAGTTATATTTTCAGTAAACTAGAGAGAAGGAAAATAGAATGCGTCACAGGATTTCTTCACTTTGTAACTTTTTAACCTCTAAAAAATATAATTCATGACGAATTACTTTGAGAGGTGTTACAAATTAACACGTGCTGAGCTTAAATAACCCCTTACCACCACCCCTCGTTAGTTTTACACTGTTTCGTTTGCAGAGAGACACATATTCACCAGAAAACGAGTGATGAATAAAACATAGCGAGGGGAGCAGAGAGGTGTACGACAGCGTCCAAGTGTTTCCTGCTGCTACAGGGGCCTTCTAACCTCTGCGACACATCGCACACTCAGAATCTAAAAGTTACCTGCTGCTTTAGAGGTCTGTAAAATATTGGGGGGGGGGGGATTCAGATTCAAGTATTCAGATATAGGAAGAGGTTTGGGAGTAAAAGGCCTCCATGTCTGCTGCGCGTAATCAGAAGAAACCAGAGCCAAATGCGTTTGGCTCCAAATGAGAAACAGTCCCTCTGCAGACCGTCATGTCAGGAGCAATAGTTTGTCCTGCTAAACACAAACGCTTTTTAAAAAGCTTTTCCCCCCAAGACAAAGCCACACTTCTTCTGTTTCCACGTCACAGTTAACAGTGTTGTGTATGTGTTGTTAATAAAACAAAGTTCATATCTAAAAGAAAGGCAGTGCTCTGTCCCCCTTTCCCCTCGCTTGATTTTAAAGTGATTCCTTTTATTTCGGCTCTGTGCGTAAAAGCCGAGGTTCCTCATGCTGGAGTCTGTCCGTCCTCTCTGACCTTTAAGAAACTGCAGGCTGACTCAGTTCCTTCTTCGTCTCCAAACCACCAAGAATCCAAAGCAGCGCTCGTGTTTAGAGTGTTTTTCTCATGGAGTTTGACTCGCGTGAAGTGCCAGCTTCCCTTCGCACACACGTCAGGTTTTCTTTTTTAATATATATATGT
>NW_005187577.1:922295-927575 GCF_000239375.1 Pundamilia nyererei | reverse complement strand
GGGGGGGGGAAATGCAGGATTTTATATATTTATTTATATATTTTAGCCAACCGCGAGGAAAAATGAATTCGTTTCGGCTGCAGTGATGGCCGCTTTCTGGGGCTGCCTGTCTGCTCAGAGTTTACTCACAGGTTCAAAAAGTTGAAGAGAGAGGAGGAGATAGTGTGGAACTCTAACTCTGTTTTTGTATATTTAAAAAATAAAAATAAAAACCTGATGGTGATGCTTTTTAAAGCTTGGCCCGAACACCTAAAAATAGCCATTCTTTCATTTATTGAGAAGTCTTTATTGCTCTTAACTTTAATATCTGGATATACTTTGGGCTTTCAGGAGTTATCCAGCTATAAGAAACTGAGGTTTCATCTACCCTTAAATGGTCCACTGGAAATATTTCAGGGACTCTCTTTCTCCATGAACCCGACTATCTGTTCACATATATTATAGGTGTGCTGCTATTGAACCGTAGATTAGATTAGAAAATGTGTGTGGGCGCTGATGATGATGCTATGGGCGTCACTGCTGCTCTGTGCGCTCACATATACACTGTTATATCTCCCATTCAGCCTGTTTCATAATGGTCTCACTGACCTGGTGATCATAAATGAAGCTCTTAAAGCCTGAGGAACCCCCCACCCCCTAAAGTAATAACTACAGTTATTCTCGTTCTGGTGAGGCCTGCGTGAGCTGTGGTGAATGGTTTGGCATCAGTGTGTGTGTGGATGTCACAGTAAAATTTTACCATTTCCCTCCAGCTACTTCTCTCCTCTGCGGGCAAAGTAACAGTAACTTTTTTTATGATGTAGTGCAGTTTGAATCTACACCTCCTCACTGTTACAAGAACCTGGTTGTGTCCAGCATCGTCGTTTTGGATGAGCACGCGCATGTGTTTGCGTCTCGTGCACCGCATTCGTCCCCGCTGTGAATGGATGTGCTCTGAGTCAGTGTGTGGTCCCTGGATGTGTTAAAGCAGAGTCTGTGTAGCACGCTGGCTGTGGTTTGTGTGGCTCCGCGTCTGTCTTTACGCGGAAGAGCGTGCGCATCCTCCCAAATGGAAGGGCGAGGCAGTAAATGCTCGCTCTTCATCCTCGCGTTATCGAATGAGATGTTTACGAGAGAGCCAAAAATGTTTGCCAGAAGGGCCATCGTCTCGCCCCCTCACTCTGCTTGCTTTCTTCACTCCGTCTGCGCGGATGTGAGTTTGCGTGTGTCTGAGTGCGTGGAACCACCTCAGAGCTTCAAAATAGTTGTGTTTCTCTTAAAGGTCCGTCCCGCCCGCCTCCCCCCTCACACCAATGCTCTCCACATCACAGTAACACATCTGATGGCCATAAACAGCAAATTCCGCACTAATGTAACCTTCCCGAACAGCAATCATTCCTCATAATCAGCCACATAAAAATGTTCATGTAGTTCCTCATGTTGCTTTCAGACTTTCAAAAACACATTTAGAAAGTGACACTTTTTTAACTTCCCCCTCAGTGTATTTTTTATTCCTTTGCATTGTCTCACGTATTAATTATTCGTTTCAGTAAAAGTGATGCAAAATTAACAGATTGACTTCCTAATGCCGGTGCCGTCATTTAGGGATGCACTGATACATCAGTGAAGAAAACACTAGCCATGTTTACTGGTAAATAAGATAATATTTACTGATATCTGTAGTCGATATTTAGCTGTTGTGTTACATCAACTTTTATTTCGGCCAAATAATCCAAAACTCTTTAATAAAGAGCTGAAAATCTACAAAACAATTCTGTTACTTTTTCAACATGAACATTTTCTTTTGTCTCCAGGGAGCAAAGTAGAAAATAACAAACCACAAAAAATAAGTAATAGGTAAATAAAAAGTCTCTATGGGTATTTATAATCCATGCTTCACAATAGGTCTAGCTCTAATTTAATTATTTCTGCAGACATCCAGGAACCAGATTGATTAATAAATAAATATCTGGCCACATGGATCTGAATACATTTCTGCAGCACTGTCTGTTGGTAGTTTCAGCTGGGATACTGGTCTCACTGATTGATATTGACATCGACATTTCCCACCATCACTGGCTGATATTTATCTGCTGTGTTACATAAATTTTGAGCTCACTAAATTATTTTTTAAAACTGTGTAACAAAGAGCCAGAAGACTTTAATACAGTTTGGTTACTTTTTAAATGAAAGATTTTTCAATTTCCTTCAAACAAAGAGGGGGAAGAAATGACGTGAAAGATGTGTTCTATTTAGTGTCAGTGCCGGGTTACAATCCCAGATTCACTGCATCCCTGTGGTTTCATTAATTCCACAGACATCCAGAATTTAAGCTGATAACTTCAGCTAAAATGATCTGTTCATTGATCAACGATAAATAAATAAATACTTTGAATAAATTGGCAACAATTCTAGTCATTGATTTGTTTCATTTTTTTTTAAAGGCGTGAACTAATTCAGATCAGTTTTATTTTTATAGCAACAATCCACAACAACAGTTGCCTCAAAGTGTGACTAAGGACTCGAGAGTATCAGAAAGATAAGTAACCCTATATTTTGGGAAAAGGGAAAACTTTTTCTCTAACAATTTAAAACATAAAAGACACTCTGAGGGCCTCGGATTAGGGTTAGGGTAAGGTCGTCATAGATTAGTTGTCACATTGGCAGCAACCTCGGCTGGTGTACCTCTGTGTTGGAACAATGTTACTTTACCCAAATCAGAATCTCAGAAGTTCTTTAAGGAAACACAACTTTGACTACAATATGTCACTTCAAGGCACTTTCTATTGTAAGGTAAAGACCCTACAACATTAGAAAGAAAACCAGACTCAGGGAGGGGCGGCCATCTGCCGAGACAGGCTGAGGGCGAGGGAGACAGGACAAAAGTAACACCATGAAGTCAAACAGTTCAGACGTTTAAAATCTGAGTCGGTGGATCCACAGGATCAGATCCACATCAATCCACTTGAACCGAACCAAACTGGCTTTTTGGGGGGAGTGGCTCGCTTCTCTCTGTGGGTAATGTTCAGGCAGTCTTTGCGTCACATGCCGTGTTCATGCCTCCCTGCATATATGTGTGTGTACATTCTGAACATCTTTGACGACAGGGCTTTTAATTTTGCCCCCTCCTCTTCCTACTCCTCCTCCTCCTCCTGCCTGCTTGCCTTCTTTTATCTGTGCTGCAGAGCCAAGCATTAACCAATAGCTTGATAGCCCTGCTATAAAACTGGATGTCAAACGGGAAGAACAGCCGTATCTGTGGATATTTCCCTATAGGTGACGCCTCTCTCTTTCTCCCCTGTTATCATTGCTAATAATGCCCTCATAGGTCACTTTTTCTCTTCCTCCCTCTTGCTCTCTCTCTCTCTCTGGCTGGTTTTGCATGTTGAAGGCAGAAACCTTCATTAGCAGACACATATCATAACGGTAAAGAGAGATATCGGACAGGCAGTTACAGGAGAGACTCGCAAGTCTGTGTAAGTTTGGCTTCTCTTCTATAAGCGTCTCTACGACGGCAGTCTTAGAGGTCAGGAGGATTTCCTGCTAATGCTTTCATACGCGTACGGAGGACTGAGCAGCTTATCCCGCTGCTTGGCTCACTCTGTAACTTTTTAACAACTTTTTGCCTTTGTTTAAAATCTCAACGTGTGCGTGTGTGTGTGTGTGTGAGTGAGTGAGTGAGTGAGTGAGTGCTGGGGCTGTGGTGTTTACTGCCCTGTTTCCTGTAACACTTATCACAATGGGATTAACTGTGTGTGTGTGTGTGTGTGTGTGTGTGTGTGTGTGTGTGTGTGTGTGTGTGAAGGTGGGAGGCAGGAGGTTCCTTCTTTTGGTCCATCTTCTAAACATTTGTTGCTCTGACATTTTGCGCACGCGTCCACACTTTTAAACAAGCCTTACAATCCAGGTGAGACAAAAATAAAAACCCACATGATGCAGCGATCATCTTTAAAAAGTAGAATTAAACGGTGACCAGAGGCTCCCGGCTTACCCCAGCCACCCTTTGGTGTGTGTTTCACATGGACGGGACTACCAGTCAGTGTTTGTCATCTGTCTTGATTTGCAGAGTTTAGGCTGGCTTTGAATTACACGTTAGCCTCTGTTTGTGTGTGTTTACGTCTTTGAGCTGGACACATTGTTTATAGGTGTGTTTGTTGTCGTGTCCTACTCTTCTATTTCTCTGGGTGTGTCCTCATTTTTGCTCTGCAATCTCGTCCTTGGCCTTCAGTATGTATTTGTTATGTCTAGAACAGAGTAATAATGTGGAATTTGATAGTGGCTTATCATCAAAACATGAGGTTGTCCCACTATCAAAGATTACGCGGGACAAACAGAACTCTTTCTGACACTCTCAGAGCACGCATTAAAGGGTGAGATTAAAAAAAGAAGGAGAAATACTTACGTCTGCTAAAATAAAATCAGCTGTTATAAAAACAAGTAATTTTACAGTTTTCCAAGAGCTCTGACAGTTGGCCAGAGAAGCAGTAAATTGGTAAATGTGTCATGACCCTCTCCTTATCAAAAAGACATTACATTTGATCCTTGTCTCCATAGCAGAAAGATGTAACAGCCCATCTTATCGCCTCTTTATTAACTGCTTTAACTATCACACACCTTATCACACAATGCACCGCAGATGAATTTAGGATGCGGATGATAACGATCTGACTTTCTGAAGGCTAAATCCATGATTTTAATGACAGTCTAAGCCATTAACATGTGATGCATTGTAAAGACACTCACTTAAAGACATTCTTCAGAATAAAAGGCTATTGTGAAACCAGCCTGTAATAATTGCATAAAATAGATTAGCATTTATCAGTCTGTTGCAGGATGTTTACGTGACACAAACACACACACACACACACGCACACACCCAAGTTATTTTCACCACTTGACACAGTTTTAGGGTTTTTACAAGGAAGACAGCTGAAATAAAAACTGAGGGAACAGTGTGTTAATGATGAACATCGCTGTCTGCTCCAGTTTGGTGCTTTGAGTACATTTAGATTGAAATACTATTAAATTAAGCAAGTATGGAGTGTTTTCACACAGTGGAGCTTTACCTAGGATACACCCAGCATATCATCTGCAGTCTTTCTGCACGATGCCTCAATTAAAATCTAAATACTTAAATATAATTGCACATTTGCTCTACATATATTATAAAGTAGATTACCCCGCACAAAGCTTTACTGCTGATATGAGCTGCAGCTGTCATAAATTTGCAAGTTAGATTTTTTTTTATCCTAAAAGAAATGAATAAACCGAATTATTCAAAAAAAAATAAAAATAAATAAA
>NW_005187577.1:914684-922189 GCF_000239375.1 Pundamilia nyererei | reverse complement strand
CCTCAAACTGTTGACAACGAGAATATTAATTTTTTTCTTATCTTGGGTTTTGGCAAGCACGCAACAAAGAAAGTGATCAGTCTAACTGAGACATATCAAAATCTATTCACACTTTTCCAAAAACTCTTCTGCAGAATGCAAAAGGGCAAAAGGGTTAGAGCCCCTCGATGACTTAGATCTCATAAGATTGAAACTGCTGGTCTTGCTTATCTCAGCAGGACAATGTCGAACCACACGATGCACTTATTACAGAAACATCTGGATCTGGGACCAGAGCATAAGTGTGAGGGCTAAACTGGCATGTATCTGTCATCTGTTTAAAACACTCAGTGCATTATGAAATGATGACAAAGGAGGGCTTGAAGGGCTGAATTGCTGAAACACTATATCAAGCCTTTCAAAACTACTTAGCGCTGAGTTGATGGAAGACAACTCCACCAACCCCACCCTAAATCTGTATTTTGGTAGAATGCAAAACTGAGTATTCGGTGCAAAAAAAAAAAAAGTTGGATTAAAGAATTGAGAGAAAAGTTTGTTTCTGGTCTTCAATAACATTGACTCAGACCCTAAATGTATCATTTAAATGACTTGTAGTCATTACACTCTGTTAGTAAGACTAATATTTAGTTATTTTTTGGCTAACAGAGTTGTGGAAAAGTTGAACTCTCTCAGAAATACAACTCAGTGTAATGCTATATTCCTAAAAGACATTCTGCTGTCGTCCTAACGGGGGTGTCTTATCTCAGGCACGCCACCAAGTGAGTGAGTAAGGTTAACAAGAAAGAAAAAAATGCATGGCTCAGTAACATTATCTCCTGCATCAAATGAAGTATAATTGAGGCAGAATGTATTTAGAGATTAAGAAACTGGTCATAGATTGTGTGTTCTTGCATGTAAGTCTTAGGTGAGATGGTGAGATGTCGGCATGTGCAGGTCTCGATAGAGATCACTAGTAGCAGTGTGGGGAGCTTAAGCAGGATGGGACCTGTTGGTGATGAAATCAGACTCTTTGGAGGATTATTTGTAAATGAGAGGCAGAACAAGTGAAATGAAATAGTTTCATCCTTCGAACCCTCTGACGTCAAAGACAAAAACACCAACAAGCCCTAGCTCCAAAACAATAAGTCAGACGCACAATCACACCTCATAAATGAATGAATGAGAAAAAAAAGCCAAAAAATAGAAATGACATATTGTGATAGCCTCTGGGTCACGGTTAGGACCAGCACCCACGATCCTTATAAGGTGTGGGTGTGCAATGGGCTAGAATTTCTACATACTTTTCTACCTAAAGCCAAGCTTAATGTGATAATTAATGTATGAGAGTTGGATTAAAAGGTAACGTTTTCACATTTTCTACTTTCTGAAATGTTGCTTGTCTCTCAGAATATCAACAATCACAGAATCCCAAACCCTAAACTCTCGACCCCCACCATTCAAGATACATTTCCACTCAGGATAAAATATTTGCCTATAACCTAACCTATGATCAGTGACACAGATACTGCAGCAACTAAATAAATAGATAAAACCGTTGACTTCATTATTTGTTGCACTTTGTGACCAAATAGGAGAGATAAATGTGCTAAATGTGACAAATTACTTGTGCTGTTGGAGGTCTGCAAGGTGGAGTAAACAGTATGAAAATCCCGTCGGATGCACGTGACTTGAATCAAACCAAACCCCTGCCATTCAGACGGCACTTCCACTCAGGACGTGTAGGTGCAAACCGATCAAACGGGTGAATGGAAAAAATTGCATCATTAATGATTTTGATAAGTACAGTAACACTTATCATCTGCAGCTGCCAGCAGCCACTGAATTGATCTCAGTCTTGTGTTATGTTCAGTTGTTTTTCATCGCTGGTAGTGGTTAGATTTATTTGCAAAGCCTCTTGTTTTTCTCAGGAAGCCTCACACTGAGAATTACAGCTACCATTGTACTCGTATTTAAACCCACTGCTTTCCACTCTGTGTAACTCTCTGAACTTGTCTTTCTCTTTCTTTTTTTTGTTGTCCTTTAAGCCACTTTTATTAAACTCTGCCGCTTACATTTTTGGCCTCTGTGCCTCCCACCCACACTTTTTAATCACTCCAAAGCTAATGTTTTTAATTTATTATTCATTTTGAAATTTAGCCCAGGCTCTTAAAACGTCTCAGATTGTCAGTATGTTTACTTTTTTTTCTTCTTCTTGTGGTGGTTGCTTGTTTTCTTTTCAGCTGTTGTTGTGTAAGAAGGAAAGCTTGGTAGTGAAGGTAGAGAAAAGACGAGGCGGAACGAAAGAGGAGGAAGAAGAGTGAGTGACACCACCACAATAAAAACAGCGCCAGTAAAGCCTGAAGAAATATTAAGAAATTCAAACAATAACCATGGATTCTCCCTCATTTGTTCTGGTGAATTTCTGCCCAGTGTCCAAAAACCAAAGACCCTGTGTTTCTGTTGGGCTTGCAAATCTGCCCACAGCATAGTTACAGTATGGAAAATAGTGCAGTAAATTAAAAAAAAGCCTCACGTTTGCCTTTTTCTACTGACAGTTTCTAATCTCTGTGTTCACTGAGGGTCACACATGCCGGCTGATATTGTCCAGGGCTCTTATGTAAATAAAAGCAGTCCATTTGGCCTGAGTGAGCTGGCTGCTCTTTGATACTTTGGCATGTGTCCCCTGTCAGGCTTGGAAGCAGAGCTAATGGCATTATCCTATATTAGACTTTTGGCTGACACGCGCTCATCAGGGGATGGAAGCCCACGAGGCTCACGCTCTCATCAGTATATCAGCACATGGAGGCCTACATGTTAAAGGTAGCAATGTTATGAGGTACTGACCATGTGATAGCACGGGTAGTGTGAAGCTCCCAGATATACAATCTGCCCATCTCTCTTTTCCTTTGTTTATTCGTTTGCTTTTAAATATAATTTATGAATATATTTATTACATTATTTACTGCAACATGGAATGGGAAATTTAATTAGTTCATTGTGTAATACAAAAAGTTTACAGTTTACCTTTAAAATGACATCTGTTCTCTTTGCTAGGCTAGAGTTTTATTTATGCTGATAAAAGCTTTATACTGTAAGCTAAAGGCTACAGGGAGGACTCTCCTTTAAGAGCAACCGACCTCCGGCAGAACCAAGTTCAGGGAGGGGCAGCCACCCCATCAGGTGAGGGGTGAGGGGAAAGAGGAGCACGGGGAACTATGACAACAAACGGGATAAAAAAAGGATCTATGAGATAGATAGTAAGCAAAAGATAACGTTGTGGCATAAAAATCCATGAAGAGTTCAAACGGGTGGTGGAGAGGAGGTGCTGTGTGCATCACAAGAGGCCACCCAACAGCCTGAGATAACATTCAACATAAATAGGTGCTGTGAACTGCCTCTTAGAGCTTCCTGACTTCTTTGTTTTCCTGCCCGTAGCGCTCAGTCCCAAGCCCTTTAATTACTGAAGATATAAATCTTTGAAAATGGTTGACAAATATTTAACACTCACACAGCACTAAATTGTGCATTTGTTAGCCACAAATCAATATAGATTTAGTGTAGCAGTGTGTGTTTACAGCAGCAGGAAAGTGGATTTCTATGGCACAAAGAAACATGATACATCAGGCTTTGACTTGTATATACACAAACTTGCAGGAGAACAAATTCCTCGTTTTGCCCGTCTGAAAAATACAGATATCAATGTCTTATTTTTGAAATTTTGCTAATCATACTGTAAAACCTTTTTTTTTTGCAGACTCATTCTCTCTGGCTGGAGATCCTCTGGGAGCCTGGAGGAGGATGGAGCGAGGAGGGGAGAGTCCCATCACCCAGGACAGTCCCGAGCAGAGGGGGGGCAGCCCGGACCTCAGCGGCCTCCCGCCACCGGGGAAGAAAGGCCGGTTGGAGCTCAACGGGAGTCCCACTGGGCCACGAATACGCCACAACGGAGCCCCACTGAGACCCCTCGGAGGTAAGGCTCATATTGATCACGAGGCGTGAATAAAAGAAAGCAAATTTCTATCAGAAGATAGATTTTTCAAAAAACAAACACTACTTCTAGAGTCTTGGCAATCAGGCAACAAAGAAAGTAACTCGTACTGATGCATAAATTATTAGCACGTTACCCTCAAAATTGGCTTTTCCTTTTTCAAAATATAGAAATAGAAGTCATAGAAATACATTAATTAGTTTGGATTAAACTGTCAAAGTTAAACGCTGTCATCTTTTATTTAATGAAAACAAATGATCATCAAGCTATTGATTACTGCAATTATTTAAAATCCATAAATCCCTGAGTTTGTGGATCATTCGATTATAAAAAAAATATATATCAGAGAAAGCTGTGTGATCACGGTGTCAGAGGTTTTAAAGCGCTTACGTTAATCAAACCCCAAAAGCAGCTTTTGGCTTTACAGTGAACCACATCCCTCCCATGAGTGGAGTTTGGCACAGTGTGCCATGTAGTAATGTGGTGGTGCTGAGGGGAGATGCTCAAGCTGCTTCTGTCCAGTTAATGTATAAGTCTGGGGGGAACGGTATAACACAGGCTTACCAAATAAAGGAGATTGCTCCATATAAACAAGATTTATACAAGTCACCGTGGCTTATTGATCCCTGCATTCATTGTCAAAGTTGGTTCTTGTTAATGTGCAGCTGCACGAGGGGATGCAGTTCCCCGTCTGTGTTTTGGGGTTTCATGTTGCCGCGTGTTTGCAGTTTTTTTTATCTCTTAAACTCATTTTTACACACTTTGTCTGGTTGAGATTTTAAAACATTTGCACATCATGAATTTCAATTTACTCCTTTTATTCATTACTCGTTTTATGTTAACTGAAAATACTAATGACCAAGATATTATTTGAAGTGTGCACTTTGATATCAAATGAAGGTATTTAGTTGAAAACAGGCTGGATGAGATTTGGTGGTGTACTTGAATGAAAATGTAAAATTGTCAGATTGCAAAGCTGCTCTGGAGCATAGAGATAAGTAAGTGAAAGAGCAGCTCCTCGTGGACTACAGAGCTTATTCTAGACAAAACATTCAGAACAATCAGCCTGATCTTTGCATCTTTGGGACGCCCCACACCGTTAGTTATTTAGGTCACGATGTGTACCCTCTTACTCGCTCTGGGAAAATTCAGGTCAGAGAATTATTTTCTTTTTTTAGAGTCTCTGTATTAATGTTTAAATGATACATGTTATGAGAATTGTGAGAATTACTTTTTGAGTACCACTAAAAGGGAAAGATGGAAACGCTGTTTAATTTTAGGGTCTACATAGTGGACCTTATTTGCTTTTACTTATTTTTTGCCATGTATAATATAATTCAAGTGTGATTCTATTTTATTTATATAAATAAATAATGAGCAATTAGTAATGTAGAATGCAAAAGTGAAAATTTGCTAGACTTTATGCAAATTTGCATCAAAAGTCATGCTGCATATTTCTGCAAAACTCTAGGATCCAGCATAAATATCTGTGGCTTTGAGCAGTGCTTGGCTACAAACTGCGAGTTTGTAGCGATGAATCTGTGTGAGGTTTTTGGAAGAGCAGCTAACAAATCAACAAGAAGCTCAGGTTTGACCACAGTAAGAAGAGAAGAAGAAAGAAAGTGTTGAAGCAAGAATGGATGATAAAGTGTATAAAAGGAAGGAGACAGGGGGAGGGCTTTTCTGAGCTGAACGGATGGATGGTTGGTTGGACTGCAGTAATGATGGGTTGTTTTCAAAGACAGGAAACTCAACGTGTCTCCTCCAAACCACTGCTGCCATGAGGAGGGGGCCACACACACACAAACACCATATGTCCACCAACTTCCAGGCTGCGACACTCACAACAAAGAAAAGCTGCCAAGATACACACACCCCCTTCCACTGCTTGCATACACATATCTTATTTTAATATCCCTGTTCACTCATCCCTATACATATTAGAGGGATTAGAGGTTTGAGGCTACATCACATCGTCCAAACCAGATCATACAGTCGGCGGGCAAATCACAGGACACTGCATATGAGAGAAGACAGATTGAGGTGGAGACGGAGGAAAGAGCGAGATAGAGGCAGAGAGAGAGGGAGAGAGGAGTGCTGGTCGGAGGGAGCTGCTCTGTGTTGACAGTTATATTTCCCTGTTGGGGGAAATTCACTTACTTGAATTGGCATGGTGCTCCAGTGTGTAATTCACTCCATGAGAGCCTAGAGGACTGGGAGCAGAGTGATTAATGAGGAGGAAATAGAAATATAGGAATTGACTGATTAAAACAACGGGTGGGATGGATTGGGGTGCAGGGGGAGCTAATGCTGCATGCACCCTAAAGTGTTTGTATGGATGTGTGTGTGTGTGCCGGGAAAAGGAGACAAGCATGCCTCCGTGTGTCTGTGTGTGTTATTGTGTGGTATTCATGCAGTAAAACACACGCCATGCTGAGCATTATTAGTGCTGGGACGCTGCCTAATGCCACAGTCCGTCATTTCTTCAGAGGGCTTTAATTAATTGCTGGTCGACAGGTGGCCCAAAACCAAAAGCCTTTTAGGAAAAAGGCGGATATTGGAGAGGACGGATTGATATTCCACTAAAGAGCCGAGAGGAAGGAATTTTGGGATTGGATTCTTACCTTAAGCAGATAATGAAGAAAGAGGAAGAAGCACATGAATAATCAAGACCTGGATGACAGTGTTACAGGGGCGTCAGACAAAAAGTTTGAGAGGAAACAAAATAAAAGAGAACTACAGGATTTTAAAATAAAAGGCATCCACCAATTAGCCGTGGAGTAAGAGAGACATCAGCTGTTATCGTCAGAAGCTGCAGATGTTGTCATAAGTCACTCAGACCTGTAAGGCTTATATTTTTCTGTCTTTAAGCCTTTTCTCCAAGCTATTTAAAAATGAAATCCATTTGGTTTAATGCAATCCAGTTCAGATTACAACATTTGTCACCTTAGAGCCCCTTTAACCTACTAAAATTGAAACATGGCAGTATTACAGAAGAAAACTAACAAGTTCTCCTTCAGCAGATCTTTTTCTTTAGTGAGAAAAATCCAAATCTTGCCTACTGAACTTCAGCTCTTTCACATGCATGAACTGTTGCTCAGTGAAGTAGGTGTGAGTGTTGAATTGTTGGTTTTAGACAACAGACAACCCCAGCTCAGTTCTGAAGAGAATGTGACAGATGAAAAGCATGCAGATGCTGTTAGTCTGTCACTGTCTCTATCTATCTATATATGTGTGTATATATGATGTGATAAAAACTTTAAACTTGCACATGTATTGCAGCGATGTGGTTCAAAGCATTGCTGCTGATGGCATTAAAACCAAGTCAAGGATTTTGCTTTCATGAATGCATGCATGCGCGTCTGTGTATGCGTGTGTGGTATTAATGAGGGACAAGAACTTCTTCACTTGATGAGCGCAGAGAGAAAGTTCTCATAAGACAAGATAAGCTTCCACACTGTTAGTGAAGGGCATGATAAGTGTACAGGAAATAGATGTGATGGCCTTTGGAGTGTGTGTGTGTGTGTGTGTGTGTGTG
>NW_005187577.1:887450-914664 GCF_000239375.1 Pundamilia nyererei | reverse complement strand
TGTGTGTGTGTGTGTGTGTGTGGTAGAATTTTCCAGAGAATCTGGTTTGAGTTTTTCACCTGGTTTAAATTTGCATACTCGAGAAAGACTTATCATGTAAATTCAAGAAGCTGTGCCCTTACACCTCTCTTTTACCATATATTAATCATCTTTTGCCACAACGCTTCCACTTTTTCTGGTTGCGACACTGTTGTCACATTTTTATTTTTATGTTATTAATAAACTAAGATAAGCAGCTGCTGCTTTCACCCTTAAGTCTTTTGTATATTGGTTTTGCATACGTGCTATGGGAACCATTATTATGACTACTTATCTAATAGTCCGTTAGATGAAATGCCTGTGAACGTGCAGCGTGCAGGGAACAACACTGTTAGAGTCTATGTAAGATTGCATATCATTTTCCATTCCTAGCTGGTTGCCGCATATTGAGAGTTTCAGGTGTTGCAATACTCAACAGTGTGAAAGAAAAAGGATGAATTGATTACAAGCTTAACCCGCAGTGAATATAATCCACATGTTTTCTATCTATGAGGGATGAAATGCCATGTGATCGCAGACAATTAAAGCCAGGCATTAAAAAATCTTCCTGTTGCTTTTCTCCTTCTTCTTTTTATTGTCCTCCACAACAGGTCTGATGATTCCAGTCTTCTGTGTGGTGGAGCAGTCAGATGGAGGGATCCAGACAGACGGATGTGAGGGACGAGAGGAGCACGCAGAGTTTGTCCTGGTCAGGAAGGATATACTCTTCTCTCAGCTGGTGGAGACAGCTCTGCTGGCCCTCGGGTACTCCCACAGCTCTGCAGCACAAGCCCACGGTCAGTCAAAGACATGCTGTTACATCTGTAATGCGCCTATTCTCTCCATGTTTTAAAAGACACACGTTCTTACGCTGAGACAAATTCTTGAAAGTGAATGGTGTAATTGTATAAGACACTTGTCAGAATACTATCTACATGCTACACTGTATAAATGTGACTGTGCTAACGCTAACAGGTCTGCTGTCCTCTCAAAGACCAAAACCCCCAAACTAAAGTATAACTACGCAGCAAATGATTATTTGTTTGTCAGCCAAGACGCAGACAAACCATCAAAGTTTGAGAGCATGAATGGGCAGAGTATGAGTTTGGTAAGCCTCAGGCTGCAGTAGGTTCATACATAAAATACACCTGTTCATGTGTGTAAAACTAGATTATATATTACAAATATGCTGCAAACAGCTATCTCAAAGGCAAACCTACATCTGTTTCCAGTCTTTATGCGAGGCTAACTAGCAGCTAGGTAGCTGCTAACTAACTAGCAGCTAGTTAGCCTTTCATGTAGCCTGAGATTAATACTTGTAAATGAGTATTCCTCCTTAACTAAGGGTTAGAAACTAAATAAGAGTGATGATTATCAGTCATTTTTAGTCTATTTGAACAGCTACAACAAGCAGCCTATTAGCTTAGCTTAACATAAAGACTGGAAAGCTCAAAGGTAGCCTAAAATGAGTGTAACTTAGATTATTGATAGTGTTATAACAGTTGAACCAAAAAAAAACCCTTTATCAAATTCAAAATCAAACTCCAGACATTAAGTCAACATCAAAAGGAACCCAAACGCAACAACAACGATGCTGCTAAACAAAGTAAAACACTAGGTAAATACAGAAAGACTAATCCTGTCACTATACTATTACTTAGATTCTTAACATGCTATGTCATGCTGACTCTTGTTGATAGCATGACAAAAGTTTCACTGAGGCTCACAGTGTAAACTATAATACTGTGTCAGAGTTAAATGTCCTGCAGCTCAAAGGTCAAGACAAGAATGAAAGAAGACTCTCCCTCTAATCAGTGGTCTGAGAACAAAAGTGGATGTGAGGTTGCCTATTTGGAGCAGACACTGAACTATTACAGTGGCAATAAGCTAAAGAATGCTTCAAAAACACAACTGAAGCACAGACAGAGCCTGTAAAACTCATTAAAGACACAACAAAGAGCTGGACAGGAATGTCTCCCCAAGACAAAAATACATTGTCTATGTGTGTGTGTGCGTGTGTGTGTGTGTGTGCGTACAGTATGTGTGAGAATGTTTATGAAGCAGAGAAAAAGAAAAAAAACTATAATTTATTGTTGCACACATGGTAGTCATCTGAAACAGGACAGTGTCATTTACTGCTGTCTTTTCTCAAGTATGCAGAATATTCCATCTGCGGGAGTTGCCTCACATCACTATAAAATGGTAACAACAGAGTGACAGTGAGCAACACAGCTATTGCAATACTTTGAAAATGGTGGGAGATCCCCATCTGTTTGAAATCTCGATTGTTTGTGTGTGTATGCATCTGCCATATAAGGTCCTGGTATTCAGGACAAAAAGAAATCTTGTTTTGCATATCGTCCTAAATATGATACATCATAGTATCCTGGTGATCGCATATGCTACTGTTTGTGCAGTAGCATATGCAGCAATGCATGCAATATTAATAATATAGTATAATACGTTTTTTTCTTTTAAGCTGACCTTCCTGTAGGAGTTGAATTTAAATGACCTGATTTGCTCCACTGTACATGTTGGGAAATCACTGTCCTATAATATGTCTACTATAGATTTCTGTGATTTAACTGACTGTGCCTGCTAAGGTAGCTCACAGCACCAAAAAAAACAGATGAGGATAAGTCTATACAGGAAGTACTGCTGCATATTCAGGTTAAAAAGGATGACATTAAATAAAGAAAACTAAAAAACGGCTTATGTGAATTGTGGAAATCGGGATCTAATGTTTACAGTGTTGCAAGTAGCCATCTCTAAGCTGGTTTATTGCTAGCTGATGCTCCAGGCTGTGGTTGCTCAGGTACAGCTGTGGTCTAAAGCTTACATACGCTCATCACAGTAATTTGGGGATTTTAATGATTTCTTTGAACGGTTCTTTTTCTATGGTGGTATAATTTTACAACACACATCTTTAATGCCTTTAAAAACAAGACTTGGGTGCACAAGTTAGAATTTATTTGGGGTTTTCTTTAAAAGTATGCATATAGGCTCAAATAAACACACTGACTTGAATCTTTTAATAAAAGTGGCTTTTATTTTCACGAGGCCAAGTCCAATTAAATAGTGATTACGAGTGACTAAAACTGGTAGTTTCTCTTTGCCAACAAAAAAAAGGAAGAAGATTTGTTTGCTAGTACTCACTGGATTAATCAATACACAAAACAATGGGAAAATCACTGGAACTTGGTATATGAACTGGTTCTCATATACTGCTTTACTGCTCCACTTGAACACTTTAAACAACATATCTCATCCACTCAGTCACACTTGCATTCATAGAAGCACTTTTTTGTGTAATTGCTTTCTATCTAACACTCACACTCTGATGGTGAAGATGCTGAACTGCCGATTTGCACAAGTTGGACCAATTTCTAAACAATGCCGATTCCATGATGATCACTTCAAACAGCTGCATGTACGTACATGTCATTTGGATGTGCTGCCACTTTGCCAAGGTCTTGAAAAAGATCCAAACTGTCAAACGAAAAGTAACTGGCCAAAGATTCTCAGGAGCAACCCAGAAACCCCCAAGGCCCAAGATGCAATGAACTAGACACTGCTGGAACACCAGTATCACCAGTATCAATGTCCACAGTGAAGCATGTTTTGCATCATCATGCAAAGGTGCCGACTAACAACAACTAAAACTGTTGCCTTCTACAGGGAAAAACTAAATGTCTTCTGGAGAAAGGTTTTATGGCCAAACAAAACAAAGATTGAGCTACTTGGCTACAATGACAAGAAGTATTAAGGAGAGGTAAATTTGAAGCTTTTAAACCTAATAACACTATGCCAGCTGTCAAGCATGGTGGCGGTGGCGTCATACTCTCTGTGCTTTGTTGATGTGCTTTAGTCCTTCTTTGTGCCATGTATAAGTACATGACACAAAGTAGATGGAATATTGAAGGTGAAGAAGGAATGCCTCCAAATTCTTCAACTTAACAGGTAGAAAGTTGAAACTTTGACTGGAATTATGCTAGAAGATTGTTAATAGCTATCAAGAGAGGTGGAATTTGAAAAGGAAATATTAGTGTGAGCCTGTATGCAAACCCAAAATAAATTCAAACTTGTGCACCCAATCCTTGATTTTTCAAGTCACTATAGATGAATACTTTTTTGAGTGTGAGTGAACTTCTGACCACGGCTGTGACCCTCTAATGTCATATGTCAGTCAACAGTAACCTTTGCTCTCATTGGAAGTTGGTTCAATTGCTCACCTCAAAGTCAGATGACGTCACTGACTGTCACTGACATCTCTGTGTTAAAGCCTGCTAAGGTGTTTCCATCAGCTCAATTAGTTATAATTGCAATAGCTTTCTTTGGTGAGAAAAAATAACAATGGAAAAATGGAACATCTTAATCCCGCTGTGTATTATTAGTGGTACTGTCTATGCCAAAGCATAAAATGAAATCATATAGAAAGGCCCAGGTGATTTGAAAGTGTAGAAAATATTTTATTTCCTTTATAAGATAATAGTGAGGTGATCCTAAACCAATTGGCCAATCTGCTTCACTGATATTAGTCTGTTTGTATTTAAAGTGTAAAGAAGAGCATTTATAAACTGATTGTTGTGAGCTGCTTATGCTGCTCGTCTTTTGTTCTTCTGGTTGGAAAGATTCAGAGCTACAACTGAAGCCTTGTTAAATTAGTTAGAAAAATAAACTTTACTCACATGCACATCATCCAACACTGATGCACTGAAATAGCACGCTAACTGCTATAGCAAGTGTTTGCTGTGGTCTGCAGATGAATGCCATTAGTAGCATCAGGGGAGTAGTATCAGGGGAGGTCTCTCTTTGTCTGTCTCATCAGTGTGCATGGAAAACAGTGAGACCACATTGGTCTCCTGTCCACATCAATGAACAAACAACAATAAAAAAAAAAAAGCTAGACTGAATGGGACATCCCAACTCCTCACAAACTAAACTCCTGCAGCTGACTTGAGCAACGTTCACGTGTTACTTGTAAACTCTCTTTAACCCCTGCAAGGATCCACTGGCATAGAATCGCACTTAAACTGGCATGCACGCTTGGCATGGAATACCATGTAGTCATGCAGTATCACAGACACAACACACTCTCTCTGTTAGACACACACACACACACACACACTTCTCCTCAGCTTCTCTCAAATGAATACTTTTTGTTTTTTAAAACAAGCGTTTATGTTAAATGAATAATTTCTGGCTTAAATTATACATTTTTTCCCCTGCGGTCCACAACCAAAATTACACAGAGTCCCAGCTATTTTCTCCCTGTTTGAATTGTGTCCTGCATTCTTGCGTCCCGGCGTTGTATTTAAAGTCCCCGGCAAGGACCACGGCCTTTCTTTAATTAGCTTAGCCCAGTAATTAACTGGGAGATATTGTTTATTTCAATTATAAGGGTTTGAAGGCTTTTATAGATTGGATGAGAGCAGACCTGTATTTTAAGGATTTAGTGAGCAAACAGTTAACAGTGGTCAGTGAGAGAGAGCGAGAGAGAGAGCATTGTTGCTGTGCCACGTCTAACAGGCCAAAAAGGGTCAGTGCTGCAGAGCTGCAGTTTACTGGACATATGACTTTAAACTGGCTGTGAATTGCTTCTGACAGCATGTCGTTACATTTTGGACACCACTTTGTTATAACACATTCTTATCAGTTAAAAGCTAAGCTTTACTGCTTAATAAATTACTTATTAGTGCTTTGTGAATCTGTGAAAAGCAATTATTAAGGACACCTTTTGATTTGTAGGTTTGCCAGGTCTATTTTCGACCCTTTTATTAGAAATGATCATAGCAGCCCTTGCAAAAAATGTTTGATTTACCGAAATGAGAAAGTTTTGCTTTTTGCAGCTGGTGAGTCACAGACAGGATCATAATAAAATCAGCGTATTAGTCAAAATTCACAAGTACAATATGTATCTTTAAAGAAACTTTTCAAAGGTTTTACTGCAACTGTGAGTTGAGGTTAAGAAAAGATCCTGTTGAGTTTAAACACACAGAGAGCCCACAGTGACCTGAGACACAACGTGTTTATTTACATAAAACCAAAATCATCGTCTTTTTTTAACTGAAACCAAACCGAGTCTTTCCATTCGAGAGCTCCATCCCAAACACCATCTAGCTTTAAAGTCATGTCTGTGAGCATCACTCTAAAACTGGACTCACTGCTTCATAAAGGCAGATGATCAAAATCAGTTTTTAACTTGTTAGTATTTATCAGGCTAGCAGTGAAACACTCAGGGTAGTGTTAGGGTCATGGTTGTATTTTAGCCACACAGTCCATAACCAGTTTGCCCAAATATTCCACATAAATGGAAATTTATGTATCCAGCACCATCTCGACCTCTAACTAGGTCACAGGCAACCTATAGGATTGTAAGAGGAACATAGAGATAGAAGTCAGCGTACTACCTACAGACGACTGAGTGTATGCTGTGTTTGAACAGTTGCAACTTGCAGTCAGGATTGTCTTTACAACAAAACCTGAAGCCTTTATATCACTGGCTTGTTGACAGAAATAATAATTTTACCTCATAGAATATGTAAGTTGTTGGTCTCTTTAGATATCTTTCAATTTGAATGCCAAGACTTTGGAGAACGATAAAGAGCCTGGTGCCTTATAAGAGTGCATGATTGTATATACTCAATCAGTGGCACTGGCAATAACCCAAATCCTAGTTGTGAACTAAAACCCCAAATCTTTTGGAAAAAAAATATAACTTTTGAGAGTGACTACTTTGTGGTTCCCAATTTTCAATACTTGGGGCAGTGAAAAGGAAAAAAAATACATCCTCTGATTTCAAAGGGTTAGGATTAGGGTCATCACTGGTGAGAACGTAGAGCTCAGAGAGTTCTGTATCCAGTGAGTTGCATCATAAGACCAACTGGTGCCGTTACTGAAGCTTTCGCTCCCGCTGGGCCGTTAGAGTAGACAGAAGACGTGTTTCACTCCCTGAAATGACGGCCTGATGGATTTTTATTTAGAGGAGTACCTCAGATGATAGACATCAGAGTCTGACGTGTGCGGTTTCAGTCAGTGTGTTTCCAGGGGCAGAACCTGGAACCATTTTCGAGGTCTCACATGTGTGTGCTGGCTTCGGCCTCTCTAAAATGCCGAATTGGATTAACATGTGTATATCTGAGTGTGCGCGCGCATAGTGGCATCCAGTGGCGTGCAGGGCTGTACGGGTGTCGACACGAGGAGTCAGAGACATTAAGTGTGTGTTTGGATTTGCATTTGTGTGGATGGGCACCCTTAGACATGAGCCAAGCCACCAGCCGGCCACATAAAAGCGTGTCTCTGGGAGGCGGAATTTTAATGTGGAAATGGGAACAATGATTTCTACTTTTAAACGTAGACGAGAAGCAGAGCCCATTGAACAGCAGACCAAAAAAAAAGAAAAGATGAATCAATTATTAATGTATTTACCGTCACACTGAGCGTGAGTGTGTGAGTGCGTGCGTGTTTGCATGTGAAATGCTGCATGCATGCGTCCACGTCTCTGCATGCTGTCATGTGTCCTGTGTGAGTTTGTGTTTGTCTGCTTATTCACCCGTTTGCTTCCACCCAACTTGGCATCAGTGGAATTGTTGGCTTGTTCTCAGATGTGCTGATGCTACATGCAGAAAATTAGTAGCCAGGGGGTGAGGCTGTTCTCTGCTGCTGTTGTTGTTTGGGTTTTAGAAAAGAACATGTCACATATTATATAGTGCTGCGCTATTTCCGGTTTGATTTCCTCCCTTGGCTCGTTTTCCCTCTTCTTTATTGCGTGCCACACCCTCATTAGTCTCACCTGTTTTCTTCCACACCTGTTCCCTGCCTGTGTCCAGTGAGTTGACCTCTCTGTATAAACTCTGCAGTTTCTTTCTCCTGACAGATCACCTTGTCTGTTTAATTGGGTCTTTGAGCAATCTCTGTATTTCTGATGCATTTCTTATTTTTCCCATGATCCTTTTGGGCTGTGAAATGGAGATTGCCCTTTGCCTGCTCTCTCACTGCCAGCCTTTCTCTACTTCTGACTAAAGATTTGGATTTTAGACTTCTGTGTATCTTGCATTTAGCTCCTCTGCCTTGCCTTCCTTATACATGTATTTTTATAGGCGCACAATATACATGTGATTGCATGATTGATGAGTGCAGATTTTAAAAGCGTGATTGTTCATTTCTTTTAACGTTGCATTAACATTTTCCGTTAGAAGCACCGTAAGCCTCCCTCATCTGAACTGTGCGTGCACGTGTGGGAAGTGAGAGCACTCCAATCTTTTTAACCTTCTTTATTGCTTCTGTCTGCATATGTAAACATGTTCTTAGCAGATTCAAAGCCGTATGACCATGAGGCAGTTTTAACTTCCATCTTCACGCCTTTTCCTCTTATTTACATCTTTGTTCTCGTTCCTCTAATTCCACGTCCGATGATGGCAGGTGGCTGCTCTTTCCCAGGCCTGCTTCTGCAGACGTCTCTTGCTATCATCACCAAGTGCTGCTCATGGGATTGGCTGATTGTTGGAACTTTCTCTAATATCATAGGGCCTCTACTTACAATATAAGGCACCTTAAGATGACTGTTGTTGTAATTAGCACTATATTGATGAGACTATTTTGAACGAGGGAAGCTTTCAGATAAGATAGTCATTGATTGGCCTGTTAGGAATATTAGCTTGGATGCCATAATTGAAGAAATCCAAAGATATGGACGCGTGGCATTTCTGATACATTTGATTAAAAATTGGTTTATTGTACGTGAAATAACTCAAGAAAAAAGCATTTTAGAAATACAATTAAAGCTTTCATATAGAAAAAGAAGCTTTTTCATGTGCTGCAGATTCACTTTAGCTCACTGTGCTGCTAAAATCTAACTATTTAGTTCTGTTTGAGTCCTTAAATGTCTCCATGCTGGTCTTTAGCTCCTCTAGGGCAGCGGTCCCCAACCCCCGGGCCTCGGGCCGTGAGTCGTTTGGTACCGGGCCGTGAGAGTTGAGGCTCAGGTGTGAAAGGTTTTCAGCGTTATTTTGTTATCGTTTTTAATGTTAACTCGGTTTTCCTGGGTCTTTTCATGTGTGTTATGAATAAATCTTTTTTTCGGTACCGGTACTAGTTTTATTTTGTTGTATTTATCCGCGACACCTTAAAGGCCGGTCCGTGAAAATAATGTCGGGCATGAACCGGTCCGTGGCGCATAAAAGGTTGGGGACCGCTGCTCTAGGGTTCTTTTCCTCCCTTAAGGGTTTCAGACTTTTTTGTGCATAGGGTTTTAATGATGCTCTCTCTGTATGACCAAATAATTAACAACACAGCTCTGCCTGAGTGGAATCAAAGATATAACTGAGCTGTAATCACAGCTAAAGGAGAGAGGGAGATCAGAGAGGACAACTCAGAGAAAGGCGGGAGGAAAGGACAGGGGGAGATATGGAGGAGAGGTGGGAGGGAATAAGGGGATGAAAAAAGAGAGCGAGAGAGCGAGGGAGCTTCTCAGGACCCGTCTGGATCTCATTTAGAGGATAGTAATGCGATTAGCTTTGTTTAGTTTTCACAGCTCCAGCCAGTCCGCATGAAAAACCCATGTGAGTGAGTGCGGTACTGTGTGTGTCTGCTCGTGTGTTCTGGTAAAGGTGAAATGCTCGTGTGTGACTGTGCGTATTACGCTAATATTCTTAAAGAGATTCAACTAGATTCCTTAAATCAAGAGATCAACAGTATCATGGCAGTGCAGACCCGCAGAAACACGAGTGCCTCATAATTCAAAAAGAAAAAGCATGTTTCTGTTTGCGCTGACAAAGACCCCAGAATGTTTCAAACATCAGCCGAAATCCAATTTAGCCCAGTCCGGCAGCAGAATTTCTCACAGATCTATTTGCAGAGGGGTTTATGATGTTGTGTCTCTTGACTCTGTATCCATGTAACCAGAACACTGAGAGATGGTGATGTGTAGATTTGAAAAAATAATTGCAATTTTTGAGCAACAGAAATAAAATCAACATGTAGGGATAAATATTGCAGGGCCTGAATGATCTAAACTGGCTGTTTAGATCATATGCTTAGCTTCTGGGTGGGAAAATGATGCCTGTGTGAAAGTACCTTAAAAATGCTTCTTTCTCGTGGCCAGCAGAAGAGACTCCTTTGGTTGGGAAAAGAAATTTGGAAATCTAAAAGAAAATTGTCATTTTGTAAATGATGGTCTCCATTAAGTTGTACAGGAAGATCAATCGGGCTATACTTTTGATTTCTCAGTCAGAGCCACTTGGCAAGGCAGGACTTTCCTAACTAGTGGGTGTCTCCAGAGCATTTTAAATGTACATTATCCCAGTCTTCAAAGTGTCTGTTAACATTCCCATCCATCTAACATTCTCAGAATAAAACAAGGGCAATAAACAGTAAATTGAACAGTAGGTGAAGGTGGTGTGTTCAATTCAATTCAATTTTATTTGCACAGCGCCAAATCACAAGAACAGTCACCTCAAGGTGCTTTATATTGTAAGGTAGACCCTAGAATAATAAAAACAGAGAAAAAAACAACAATCATATGACCCCTTATGAGCAAACACTTTGGTGACAGTGGGAAGGAAAAACTCCCTTTTAACAGGAAGAAACCTCCGTCAGAACCAGGCTCAGGGAGGGGCGGGGCCATCTGCTCCGACTGGTTGGGGAGAGAGAAGGACGACAGGATAAAGACATGCTGTGGACGAGAGACAGTCTTTTCAATCTGACTGCAACTGCTGCCTTTAAAGAAAAACACCAGTCAATAGAGTGATGGCCATCCAACACACAGGAGGCCACTCTTTATTTAAACACCACTTCTCTTGGTTAATAACAATCAAAGCCAAGCCGTCTAAAATGTACAACACTTTTCTAAGCTACAGTTAGGGTGCAGCACTGTAGAGATGAAACACTTTACTAGTCACAGTGAGTGCTTGGGTGAAAATCTCTTTTGCTGCTTTCCATCATAGTCTGCTGAGTTTTGTACTTCCTCTGTTGTGTGATGTCAAAAGGTTGTTTAACAATGATTGAAAATTGACAGAAGTATGTGCTCTCTCTTTTCAGGCATCATAAAGGTGGGAAAGTGGAATCCTCTTCCCATTCACTTTTTGACTGATGCTCCAGAAGCAACAGTTGCTGACATGTTGATGGAGGTTTACCACATGGTCACATTACGCATTCAACTACAAAGGTCAGACTGTGTTTTGAAAGACAGATGTGAGAGGATGTTTTTTTTCTCATTCATTAGACTTTAGAACAAACTGTGTGCAGCACTGTAGCAGAGACTTGTAAGTCTGCATTTTATGGGTACAGTGTGTGTGTGTGTGTGTGTGTGTGTGTGTGTTAGATCAGATACTTGGTCCACTGGGCTGCTGATGTCATTGCAGCTGATTGCAGTTCAGGAATTTACCATATATATCAAATTTGAAAGCAACAATATTGAAACACTAAAGTTCTATTTAAACAACCCGGTAGGGAATTATCTATTATCTGTCTCCGTCAGGGAGAGCCCGCGTGCCAGGAACTGTCGGTTCCCGAGAAATGGTGAAGCAGAATCTTGATGGGTAGATAAAACCAGATAAACTCCAGATGAGAGGGTTATTATTGTTATTGTCTTGGCGCATACCAGCCAGGTTTGTTTACATGTTTATTCATGTATCCATGGCAAAGGCAGACGTTTCGCATGCTTCGTGCTCCGAGTTGAAATTATTTATTTGAGGTTAAAATTAAATAAAACCAGAAAGATTAAAAGGAGATAGACTCTAGATGGGAAGTAGTGGTTTGTGGTTGATGTTAATACATGATGCTTGGATTATGGTTGGGGTTATGTGTTCATTCCGGTTTACATTTCTTTTCTTGCTTAGAGTTACATGAGCAAATATGAATCTAATGGTGGCTTAGTTTGACATTAAACTACTTTTTAAACTTAAATAAACCTTGTAGGATTTAAACCAACCAGTCGTTGGCGATAAGTAATCTAACCCCTGACCTTATGTGTCAAAAGAGGTGACTGTGACAGAATAAAATATGCTAACTGATACAAGTGCAAAACTACTTTTGTCTCCCTCTATAACCTACAGGTAGATGTGGAGGTAGGTTAGCGGTTGTGCTCCTGTCCAAAAATGAGCCTAACAAACTGATGTGTGGTTTTGGTTTGTATAGTTTTTCAAAGCTGGAGGATCTGCCCTGCGAACAGTGGAACCATGCAACTGTCAGGAATGCTCTCAAAGAGCTTCTAAAGGAAATGAACCAAAGTACTCTGGCCAAAGAGTGTCCTCTATCACAGGTATGACTCACCAGAATGTAGCATCTCTACTGTGTCTTCATATCAAGGAGTTAATCTGCATGCAAAAAGTTCTCTAAGTACAATGATCCTCTACAAGAGGTATCTTTACACATGTATTTTAGTGACAAGCTCTTCACACACCCTGGCTACAGACAGCCCTCATGAGATCCATTTGGGCACATTTAGAAACAGCCACGAGCTATTGTTGCAAGCTTTTAATCAAACTCCACCCCAAAAGTTTAAGTGCCGTGTTAAAGTCCTCAGCTGTATGTTTGGCCCTCTAGCCTGGTCCTATTCTCACTCGTGTCTGAGAAGTGTTTGCATACTGTGTTTAAATGGATCTCTGGTGGGGGTGTCGATCACTGCATCAATTGCAAGCATATGTGTATGTGGCTGGAGATTCCCTCGCTGCACCGTACTGGCTCGAGTTTCCATGGGTGGCTTCCAGTCATGATTAATGTTTGTCTGTTTCTATTGTGTGCGCGCAAGAGTGCATGTTGTATGTGTTTATGTGTGCATGCCATGTGGTTGTTGCGTGAGTCTAAGCATTTCATATTATGCTGGTTATTAATTATCTCTCCCCTCTTGTTCCCTCTCAGAGCATGATTTCCTCCATAGTGAACAGTTCCTACTATGCCAACGTATCCACTGCCAAATGTCAAGAATTCGGTCGTTGGTACAAGAAGTATAAAAAAATCAAAGGTGAGGCTAATAGAGTTTGAGCCAGAGTTCTTAAATCATCTGGTAGTTGGACCAGTGGCCAAGGAGTTGTAAAATGATTTCTGGAGTAAAATAATAAAAACATACAAATCTGTCTACTTTTCTGGTGAAATGATAACACAGTTTTACTTCTTCTGCAATATACTTTGAAATAAGTCACACAAGATTATCTGAGAGTGCAATGAAGAGCATTAAATGAGTGCTCCACTGATGCAACACTGCACTCCTATAACATTAAACGGACAAAAGATGATCGAAACCATTTTTTCAACATCTAATCCCACATTGTCTATAATGCAGCTCTGAAGACAGCAGAATTTTATAACTAGCTACTAAAAGGCCCAACTCACTTTTATTTTAGCCATGCAGCTACAACATATGTGAGCTACATGTAACCACACGTCTTTATGGCAACCCTTGATACACCACATGAGGAGTGCAAGAAGCGTGACTGGTCAGCTTGGGCTGAGTTTCTTAAGCCATAGAGAGGGACAGTAGCATAGGTGGGCGAAAAGGTTCAGTGGTTTATTCCAGAACGTACTTCTAGCAAAGACTTAACACTGCAAGCCATCCAGGCGCCACTTGCCCTCTATGTGAATAAACAAACACTCACACAAGCCCTGAATATCGAGAGCTTGCTCAGTATTCCAGCTGCTGGTGTATCCAGCAAAAACTAATAAATAAAATAAAATATTGGATACAAGTCAGAGCAAAACCTTAGATTTGAGAAAGGATGAAGCCCTCAGTAACTCTGTCACTCTCTCGGTCAGGGTGTTGCAGGTTTGAAGTCACCCACAAGAGCCATTTTCAGCCTCTCACTTTCCAGAAAGATGCTCACAGGTTAGATTGTCGTAGCTAAAAGGTTCAGTTGACTGATTAGAAGCAGTAGATTAGTTCCATCCATGAGGTCTGCCTTGGTAATGGGACCTATGCTAATGTTAAGTGTTAAATGTCAAGTCATTGTTACTATTATTTTGTCTCACGGTTATTAAAACAATTGTTGCTGCTATATCCAATATATATATAAAAGTATCACTTTTAATTGTTACAGCCTGACTTAGAGTTATACATGCGTATCTGTGTTTAATATCTACAACTGGAGTCCAGTCCAACTTGTGAATCGTGCATCTTAGAAGATGTGGAGGAGTAGAAATCAGGATGGCTTTATGTAAATGGTTACAGTGACACTGATTGGATGTGATATTCAGTCATATAGTCCCCATAATATCCCTTCTTTTACTTAACCACACCAGCTTGTCCCACTCCCAAAAGCTACATTATAATAATGTAATAATAACAGAATAAACACTAGGCCAGAAGAGGAGAGAGGATGTAAGAAGAAAGTGAGAGAGGATGGAGTTATGCCGGAGCCTGCTGCGCTCCTGCTACGAGCTGGTGTTAAGTTACATTCAACATTTCCTCCATCAGTCCTGCTCCACAGATGTTGACATGACAGTTTCTTCAGAGCTGTTGTGGAGCTTTCAGCCGAGAACCCATGACACAATCAGCATCAGCATATGGAAATGTATATACTTACATTGATTTTTGGACACGTTAGGAACTTTAACTTTGGCTCAAAAGCTTAGCTCTCTTCTTTAAATGGATGCTGAGGCAAAGTCATAGCTTTACACCAGCAGCATCATGTCACTCTTCTGATCTTCCGTTTGTTTTGTTGAGCAGGAGATTACTTGGAGAAGATGTGGTCTGGACGAGATGCTGCTGACATAAAAAGTAAGGAATATAATCCATCTTTCTGACACTGTGCTTAAATGAAGATATTTATTTGAACACACTCTCTGGTTATCTCCAGTTGAGAGAGACAACATGGCCGACTTCTGTGTGTTGGGCCAGAGACCTCCACCTCATCTGGCTGGCCTGGCACAGCTTGGTCACCTGGGAGCCAGCAGCCCCCTCCTCAAATCTCCAGATTCGCAGGCACCCTCCCAGACACCTCAGCAACCACCTCCTCCTCCTCCTCAGCAGCAGCCCTCACCTCATGGTCCCCTCCATCACAGCCCTCCTCTCCGTACAGGGCAGGTGCCTCCTCCTCCCCCACCTCCGCCGCCTGGTGCCCTGCAGCCCCTGCTGGGCCCAGGTGGACTGCTCTCTCCTCAACTCTCCCCGCAGCTGGTACGGCAACAGCTCGCCATGGCCCACCTCATCAACCAGCAGCTAGCCGTGAGCCGCCTGCTGGCTCACCAGCACCCTCAAGCTCTCAACCAACAGTTTCTGAACCACCCGCCGATCCCACGTGGTCCATCCAAAGCTGGCGGTGACCACCCTGGAAGCAACCCCTCTGCTTCTGAAGTCTCCTCTGAAATCTACCAGCAGGTCAGGGATGAGCTGAAGAGAGCTAGCGTGTCCCAGGCTGTGTTCGCCCGTGTGGCTTTCAACCGTACACAGGTAGGAACGCAGAGAAAGGTCAAGGCTAAGGAGTCAGGAGAGGAAGTTGTAAGGGGAAAATGAGAGGAAGAGGAGGAAGGCGATGTGACAGAGAAAGGAAATCAAGTTTCTAGTTGAATAAAAAGTATGCAGAGGTTTTTAAATCTAAAAACTGAAATATGGCATTCAATGGCGTTAATCCGTCAGACGAGACCAAAAATACCCACACACATTTCTTACATTATATGGATCATATCAGGTGAGAAGAGGTTTACTGGGTAGAAACAAATGCCAGTTGCCCTCACTGGTCTGATTTTCACAAACACACACACTCACAAAAACAACTCGGCTAATTTATGGTCACCCACCTTTTGGTATTTTTGGTGGGCTTATCAGAAGCGTGGCTGGGTTGCTCGCTGCGTCATTCAGTCTCCTCCTCCACCATCGCAGCAGCACAAACACCTGATGCATTCAGGCTGTGCTAAACTGGTTACTGCACGGCCCATTAGATCAAAGTAATGGGAGGTGGCTGATAGACCTATTGGTCTAGAGGCCAGGTGTTTTTCACTGGTGCATCACTTTGTGGTAGGTAGCCTCTGTATTTGAGAAGCTCAAACCAATATGCAAATACTTTTAAGTGTCTAGTTGTACGTTTATACGAGAAAACAAGCAGCTTCAAAGTGATTTACATTTGACAAAATCTATTTTTCAAGTCAAAATGATAAACATGTCATTGTGTCAGCTTAATAAAAGTGAGGATTGTCTAGTTTTGAACATTTGGTTTAGAGGTTTTTTAAAAAAAAAAAATTCTGGATACTTTTGATATGCATTTGTGAAATAAAAGGAAAAAGCAAATTGCCAGTCTGGGTTTAAACAAAGAAGCCAAACGAGTCCAAGAATAGCATTAATGGAGCTTCAACAGTACACTTGAAGCCTGGGAAAGGGACCATATATTTCAATTTTCCATGCTAGGGAGATGCAATAACATATCCTGCTGTGTGCGTTTGTGTTGGTCAGGGCCTGCTCTCAGAGATCCTGAGGAAGGAGGAGGACCCTCGCACGGCCTCGCAGTCTCTGCTGGTGAATTTGAAGGCCATGCAGAACTTCCTCAACCTGCCTGAGAGCGAGCGAGACCGAATCTACCAGGAAGAGAGAGAGCGCACTATGAACCCTTCGGTCGGCCTTCCCCCCTCCAACTCCTCCAACCCCGGCGCACCACGCCTTTCACAGGTTAGTGTGCCCAACGGGCCATAAACTGCGGTTGCCATAGCAGTGCATCGAGCGAGAAAACAGCGGTGTTTTGTATGAGTAATCATATGTGATGCTAACATGCCTTGTGTCATGTATGAGCTTAGAAAGTGTGGGAGAGGAGCTTGGAGGACCAGAAAATCCCAGATACCTGGGCCTCAATCTGGAAGAACAAGGCCAAGATCTGTAACTCTGTGAGTTATCTACCATCTTTAACTTGCCCTCACAAAGTAGACTGCAGCATGTCATGTGCTTCATCCTAAAACCTGCGCTGGGATTTGAAAGTTTTTATCTTAACAAATTCCATTTATAATGGAAAACAGCTTCAAAGCCATCAGAGGGACATATTGTAAACATAAAGGACATTATACAGTATTTGGAAATTTCCCTCCACAAGCACGTGGAGCAACATCAGTGATAAGAAGTACCCCTGATGTCAGGACAAATGCCCATTCATGGATCTGGGTGAATTGGTGCGCTATTCTTATTATGGCTATGTAAAATTATCTCAGCATCGTTTACACTGGGGGAATGTAAGCTAGCTGGTCTCTACATGTCTTGTGGATGACTTCAAACGCTGTGTATACAAGCTTTCTGAGAGCCAATACATGTTCATTCAAACAGAAACAACAAAGAAAGACAAAAGAGGAGGACTTAATGACTTTGATCTGTAAACACAACTCATGTGGGGACATGCGCTGCAGATGTGCAGCTGATGCTCGTACTGGGAACACTGCATGTCTGTTCTCAGAGCGACTTGGCCTGATCATCAGCTGATAACCTCTCCTCATATGTGTTTGTTTTTGTGGTTAAATTTCATAGTAGATTCATAAAGTAAATAACAAGCCTTAAACAATACGCGGTACGCCTCTGTGGCTGTTTATCACTCATCTTGTTCTGTCGAAGCACAATAAAGTTCCTTTTTAAAAAATTGTGCTCTGCATTACATCATTATCCTGTCTCCCAGCCCAAGCCGTCTGGCCCGCCCTCCGACCTCCCACTGAAGCTGGAGTCACTGGTCAACATTACATCAGGCATCTATGATGAAATTCAGCAAGAGATGAAGCGAGCCAAAGTGTCCCAAGCTCTGTTCGCAAAGGTGGCGGCCAACAAAAGCCAGGTGAGGAGACTGTTGGGGAAAACAAGCCTACAAAATGACTTAAAGTGTTTGTTTTTCAGGTCAGATTCCAAGTGCAGTCACATATTTATATGTACTGCGATAGCGTAGCTGATATTCTTTGTACCCTGTGAGTTAGATAGTCAACTTGTTAGTGAGCATCACGATTGAACCAAAATCATTTGAATTAATAATGATTTATTACAAACTACAAAAGTTGTGGGACTGAGTAGAGCCAGCAAAGCTGGTACTCTGCCGGTAACACGATCTAAATGTTCATCAGCTGTTTCACCATCACTTCAAACCGGACGTGTGTGATCAGTTATGCTCTTAAAGCTCTGGTGACATAATGTTTGACATCAACACTGGCTGCAATTATTTATACCTCTATTGTTTTTTTTTTAAATTTTGAATCTTGGCCGCACGCATTAAGACATTATTTATATTTATATGTATTTACTTCTAATTTTTGGATAAAAATGAAAAAGGAAACACTTCAGTTTTTGCTTCTTGGTCTTAATTTCAGACCACGATGACTGAAACAATAATAGGAATTCTTTAAAAAAATAGTTTTTTAAATTTGTAGCAACTTGATGTTGCAGGATGTGACTCACATGTGATGTTGGTGGTCTATAAAGAAGGCTTGACAACATGTATACAGTATGTGCGTTGCTTTTGTGTGTATTTAGCGAGGTACCCCTGGTTGGTGGGTCTGGGGGTGGCTGAGGGTCATGGCTCACTGCACCCATCTGCTGCAGCTGGCCAGCGAGCAAGGACAGCAAGCAAGCGGGGGAGAGAGAGAGAGCGAGAGATGATCAGGCTATTAGCGGTGCATGCTGCCCGAGGTGGCTGGTTGAACACAACAGCTGGTGTCACAAACTGAACCAGTCTAGCAGATATAATTGAATCTTCTCCGTCTCTCCTTCCTCCGTCTTCCTTTACCTCACACATCCTGCATCCTTCCAACTTTTACAACTTTTTAGTTTAATTCGAGCTTCCCTCCCCGGGGTGGAGGGTGTCAGGTTAGGTGGTCTCACGATCTTGTCTGTGCTTGTCGCAGATGATGTGTTTGTGTCAGCCTCGTTGAGCCGTGACTCTCAATGGGGGGGTGGGATGAGAATGCTATAGATCTCAGCCAAGGACGAGGTGCTGCCCCAAGTGGACGAGTTTAAGTATCTTTGATTCTCGTTCATGATCGAGTGGAGTGGAGCACATTGACAGACGGATTGGCGCAGCTTCACCACTCTGTTGTGAAGAGAGCTGGCTGTGAAAGCAATGCTGTTAGTTTATGGGTGAATTTGCATTCCCACCTTCATCTTAGCCGTAAGCTCTGCATACTAATCAAAAGAATTAGATTGTAGATGTAAGCAGATGAAATACGTTTCCTCTAAAGGGTACCTGGGCTCTTCTTTAGGGATAGGGTGAGGAGCTTGGGGTTCAAAACACACATCAAAAGGAACCAACAGATTTAGTTCAGGCATCTGATCAGGATGTCTTCTGGGCACTTGCTGAGTGAGGTGTTTCCAATTTGTCCTGCCAGGAGGAGACCCTAGGGCTGAGAGAGATGCTGGAGAGATTATGTCTCTCAGTTGGCTTGGGAACACATAGGAGTTGGAGGTGGTGGCTGTGGAGAGGCAGATCTGCTTCCACTGCTGTAACACAGACTCAGATAATGGATGAATAAACTCATTCATGTCTATCTCAGTTGCCACTTGTCATGCTCATCCCCGCTGCCACTTTCCAAACAGAGTAGATGCAGAGTCATCTGCTCTGCGTGCACGTGTGTGAGAGAGAAAGGTCGTAAAAAATTGCATAACAATTCTTTCTCACTGTGTATGACACAGTAGCAGAAGTCACCCATTAACATCCCTGTCAGCTATCGCACAGTCCACACTTCCTTTCTTTTTAACCTCACCTTTCCCCCCCCCACGCATACATCTTTGTCTCCTCTTCAGGGCTGGCTGTGCGAGCTACTTCGGTGGAAGGAGAACCCCAGCCCTGAGAACCGCACTCTGTGGGAGAACCTGTGCACCATCAGGAGGTTCCTGACGCTGCCGCAGGCCGACAGAGATCTTGCGTACGAGGAGGAGTCCAGACACCATCACAGCGAGAGGCTGCACACCGTCCTCCACATGCCACAGGACACACAGGTAAGTGTTTGCATGTGGAGGTAACGTGCACCTCAACACTCCATATCCAGATGCGGTATACAATGAGTGGATTTTATTTACAGCTGGCACAAAGACAGTGTCTCTAGTAAACACACTGAACAGATTTCCTGCACATCACCTCATCTCATAATATTTACAACTTGAAATCGGGAGAAAGTGCTTGGTCTTCATACCTACAAACACGTGTGTCCTAAAATCTATTTTTGATGGATTACTCGATTATTTCAGAACTGTTTCTTTAAAACATGGCCACCCCTTCTAATTACAATCTCCTAAAAAGTACGCAGATATGAATGTGCTGAACACACAGTACGGTATAAACACTGACTGATAAGAATGACTAAGATGCTGTAAAGAATGATATTAGAAATAGTTGTTACTGAGCTCCATTTTCATGGCACTTCTCACGTATTAAAACAGATGGAAGTGTATTCCTCTACCTTCAGAGACCAAATCTGTCATTATTATTGAGTCATTATATTTATTTAATCTAAGTTTGCGCAGTGCTGTTTGATCTTGTGGTGGGTGCACATGTGTTTGTGTGTCCCTGTGTGCCCCAGTGGAATGAAGAGTAAACAGAGTTGCTGGGTGGTGTGGCACTGGAGGAAATGCCCCATTAGTTTTTGAGGAGGGAGGCAGAGGCTGAAGGAGGCTTGAGAGAGAAGGGAGATCGATGGAGGAAGCACAGAAACGTGTTGGCATCTTTGGTTACTGTGAGCGCTCCAGTTGGACACACGCTGAAGCCGCCCCACCTAACTTTATCTGCATGCCTGGGTTTTGCTTTGTCTTCTAGTGCAAAGCTTAAATAAATTAGAAATGTAAGTCAAGTCCAATTAAAAAGTAGGATAGCACTTTATAATACGGCCCGTGACAAAGGTCTTTATTTCTCTGCAATTAAATTGAATTTAGGTGTATTTTATTTGAAAGAATAATGCAGTTATATTAACATGCAGATGCTTAAAGGTAGAATAAAGGGGACAGAAATTTTACGGAAAGCAATTTCAAGTATTTACTTTTAATTTTAGGTACAGCATAACAAATTTCACTGGTGTGTAATGAACAGGTAATGTTATGCAATATTTTTCGTATTATGGTGTGAGTTAAACGTGCCTTCATTATTAAATCTTTTTTAATCCATGAAGGATTTTCCATTCATCGGTTGTCATTTTACACTCAGGCTGTTTTGTACATTACTTACAGTATAATTATTCTCTTCTTTCCTGTAAAATACCCAGTTATGCGAGGTAAAGTCACAGCATGACATGACCCACGCCCTGAAAAGAACTGTGTACTTATGGTGTCAGATAAAATGCACTTATAGCTTAATTATTTCCTGACTTGTAGCCCCCCCCATTGTAATTATGCATTAAGTTGCAGGCCTTCCACAGCATGTCTTTATCCTGTCTTCCTTCTCTCTCCCCAACCAGTCGGAGCAGATGGCCTGGTTCTGCTGGAGGTTTCTTCCTGTTAAAAGGGAGTTTTTCCTTCCCACTGTCACCAAAGTGCTTGCTCATAAGGGGTCATATGATTGTTGGGTTTTTCTCTGTATCTATTATTGTAGGGTCTACTGTACAATATAAAGCACCCTGAGGCAACTGTTGTTGTGATTTGGTGCTATATAAATAAAATTGAATTGAATTGAAAGTATCGATAAAATTTTTTTTTTTATAAATAGTGCCATGATCCAGTGGCGACAGCCTCTATCAGTTATATAGTTATATTTAATGTGGGAGCGATGCCACAGCATGCAAACCCTGTATACATGCCTGTGGTTTACCATACTTGACTCCAGAGGAGGAGCTTGTTGGTACATGAAGGTATCTGTGTTTATGTTAATGTTGAACCTGCCTAACACAAATACCTCCGTTCCCCTTCTCTTGCTTGAGGTAGAAACATCAAGCAGCTGATTATAGTTTAATTTTAAAATGCAAACATGAAAAGGTTCAAATTCCCCAAAATGTTAAATCGGTGTAATGTCCAGAGAAGCAACAGGAAGTGTGTCACTTCTTCATCTCCTGACCTCGCTGAAAAGAGGTGGAAGATCAGGTTCGACGGTAGAAACAGCATTCACTGCTTGGACTGAGTCTAGGTCCTCTGGTTGAACCCGCCAGCTTACTCTGCCCACAGCCCCCGTCACCCCCAGCTCCAAAGCTATTATAGCCCACATATAGTACATACCATATGCCATAAATCAAAAACAGGCCAATGCTCAGACTTCCCATTTGGTATTGTGACATGAATCCTACACGGCTTGCTTTGCAGCTCCACCCACCTTCACTCTACCACCAAGCCTTTTTTCTCTCCTCCCAATTCAGAGCTTTGTATTAAAGACTGATGGGAAGATGCAAAGGAAGCTGTGGTGGCACCATTAACACATTCCTCTACTCCTCTCGCCAAAGTCTAAAAATAAAATTTACACTCATAAACGCCTGTGTAATAACCCTCCCACCCCCCACACACCCCCAACCCACCCTCACTCCCACCCCAAGAGACACAGGGAGAAGAACTGTGGTGAAACGCTGGTGATTTATTAATCGGAAATGAGGTGTGTGTGTGTGTGTGTTCATGTTGCTGTCTTGAGAGCCCCCCCCCCCCCCCCTGCCCCCTTCCCTGCTCTGTCCCAGATGAAGCCCTCCACCAACCTCAGGCTCCAGCCAGCCTGCCACCACAGACCACACATGTGTCCCATCTGCCACACATACACACAATCTCATACTGATAGTTGGTAATGTGAGCACTCTGTTGTGTTTGGACAATAAGAAGGTCTCTAAAACTGTAACAACCAACCCCGGGATACACATGAAAAATGAACGCAGTGCTTCTCTCTGAAGCAAATGTTCACATACCACTGATGTGTGTGTGTGTTTGTGTGTGTGTGTGTGTGTGTGCTTTGTACTGGACTGTTTGTGCGGTACCATGCTAGCGGCTCTGTGTGAGCGTGTCTATGAAGTGTGTAGGTGCTGTAAGAGTGTATTTGTAACTTCAGTGAGCATCACATTTCTTCATGACTGACACAGCCCCAGCGTTGGCTCTACAGCTCTCACTCACATGGCTCGAGCAGTTAAGTGCGTCCCACAGCTAATTTGGCAGAGTCTGCCCTTATAAATAATTACTTTATTGTTTTTGCTAAATTGATTTCTGCTGCAAGTCTGGAGGTGTTTATGTGTGTGCATGTATGACCGCTCACAGTGGCCGAGACCCCAGGAGTGGTGGACTAGAATCAGAAGTTACAAGCCTTACTCCACTCATTGTGTCTCGCTTTAGCCCAGCGGTGCTTAATTCCAAACCCCCAAAACAAATCGTTCCTGTTTTCTGTCTCGTCAAAGCGGGGCCACTTCATAGAATGTGTCAAATGCCACGAGTCTGGCAAATGTTTGAAAAATATATACAAAAGTATTTTTTTGAAGAAAACATCATAAATGCTCCAGACTTATCAAAGTTAAGATCATGTCATTATGTTTTAAACTTGCAGTTATTATCACAATCTTTTGAGAGTGAAAAAAAGATTTTGAATATTCTATAACAAACTGCCCATTTCTTTCTCCAGTCCTCAACTGAAACCTGAGTGTCAATGTTCTTTGCAAAGAAGTGATCATAATGTGACACAGCTTCCAAAAAAGGAGGTCAAAGTTCATCTTCAGCATCTTAATTATTTTGTACTTTTTTATGTTTTCTAAAATTTCCAGACGTGTAGATTAACAGTTCATTTTCTATCACTTTTGAACTTGAGTTGGTCAAACTCTGTCTGTTCTTTGAATGATTGTGGTTCATTAACAATGCAAATAGATAAATAGTCACTTGTAGGACAAAGGCTGACTTGCGCTTCAGACAAAGCCTCAATTTTTAATCCAGGTTTTCACTTAAATCTTTCAAAGACTCAGGTTTGCTACACTGGCTCTGCTGTAATTATAAAAAATATAACAGTGAACACTTCTGTGTGAAATCCTCCAAACAATACTTAACTGTGAGATTTCAGGCCAGCAAAGCTGCAAGAACTGAAATCTTCCCACATAAGCTCTGGGGCAGGAGTGTCAAACATAAGGCCCGGGGGCCAAAATCTGCCCATTGGATTACTGTGAAAAATGTAAAGGACAACGTAAATCTTAGACTTTTAACTGGATTTTCACAATTTTCACAGCTTTTCCTGCTGATGGCATTTCATAGCACACAAAGTTATTAAATTATTTCTGTAATAATATTTGTTTCTGTAATGATAATATTTCTATAATAATACAATTTAAGGCCAAAGTGTTGTGACAGATTTCTTTACTGCAGCAAACATGTCTTTATCATGTGGAAATCTTATATTAAGATATCTCATTGATTAAATGTGTAGTTACATTTGTGTACAGTGACTGTGGCCCACGATGTAAAATGAGTTTGACGTTCTGAATCAGAGCTATTTTTGAGCTGTCTTTGCACACAGATCTATGCAGGGAATCATATGCATTCTGATTGTTGAAAGAAATGAACGCTTTTTGGGGGGAAATGATTGATGAACTCATTACCATATTATGAAAGATATCATGCACATTCTTAACTCACTTGTTTTACTAGTAGGACAAATTGTTTTGCAAAAAAAATTGTGAAAATATGAGCATTAGATAAGAAAAACACAGGGCCCATTCCTGGGTTGTCACGGTGATTTAGTACTGCAGAGCCATTGAAACCGAGGGTCTCGAGGTGATGTAGGTATGTGGTGTTTAAAACAATAGTGATCTAAATGGGGACACTAGACAAATACAAACTGACTTATGGGTCAAGCCTGTTCACTGGACTGTACGCTGTCTTTAATGAAACATCAATCTTCATTGGACCCTCCCTGCCTGATAAACGCCCCCCTTTTTTCTAAACTCCACACCCTTATTTTGTAACACAAGTTTTCTGTAAAAATAAATAAATAAATAAATAAAAATCTCCAAACCCAACCCAATGCCAAAACAACCTCAATGACATCACCAGGCACTATTTTTCCTAGAGCTGGGAAAGTTCCCACCAGAGCCGTTACACAACTGATTTCACCAGCTGAGCAGTGCTGATGATGAGTAAACTGATCTCAGTGTGTGAAACAATAGATTCTCTGGACCGCAAAAAGCAATGGTACCCATACCTTCCTTTGGTGTAGACAATAAAATAGCAGCATTTCCTTTAGCTGCCTCAGTTTTAAGCGACAGCTAAATTACTTAGCATGCTGGCTCACTGTTACGACTTACTGGAAATAAAACAGAACCACCTTTGACCTAATTTCCTATTATAGAAAGTCAAAATGTGTCCTGTCAGCGAGTTGTGTAAGCTTTTATATGTCTGACTTCCATTGGACAGCACGTGCTGCTGTTCACTGACACCAACTGTTGTGATCAGCTCTCACAGAGTTGATCACAACTAACAGCAGGAAAAAAAACTGCCAAGAGATTAAAAAAAAGGACTGTACAAATAAAGCGTAGGTCTATAGTCGACTCTATTTGCTTGTTTTTACTCTGTTTCGCTTAATGCCATTTAATGTCTGCTAAAAAATAACACTAGAGCTTTGAAGCAAAGTCTAGAATCTTATGTCTAAAATCTTACTGAGCTTCCATAACAATTTAATGCAATAAAAATTAATGTGAAATGATTTCATCATGTTGTTTTGCTTTTGGTAAATGTGGAGTTATAAGTCTTTTCCCCACTGATAGAATCCAGCTTAGATGTCTTAAAGGAAACAGTTAAATGATCTCTGCGTAACTTCCAGAGAAAATACTCTTATTATCAGTTATCACTTAATGATTGTTTTGGCCTCTAGCAGATGAGTTTGACTCCACGACCTGGCCAGGGTGTTTGTCTGTTCTCCCCCGTGTTTGCGTGGGTTCTCTCCGGGTTCCACAGTTAGAGAGGTTAGGTTAACTGGTGATTCCAAATTGCCCATAGGTGTGAATGTGAACGGTTGTCTGTATCGCTCTGTGTTAGCCCTGCATCAGGTTGGCAGCCTGTCCAGAGTGTACCCTGTGTCTCACTGGGATGAGCTCCAGCCCCCACGCGACCGTGATAAGTGGAGGAAAATGGATAGATGGATTAGTGGTTAGTTAGAGAACGTTTGCAGAACAGTTTGTGTCATCTAACTGTGGGCGACCGCAGCCAACTGTTAGCGACAAAGACAAACATCAGAAAGTTTTGGGGCAGCACCCACTCTCCCACTGATTTCACCCAGCAACAGCTATTGGCCTCTGGCACCCACTCACCAACATGTCAGGGAATATACTTTTCCCCCCCAGTAAACAGATGATGCTGAGGGTCGTCAGGTGATCAATTTCCAGGCCTGTATGACCTGTACCGTTATGGAGAAAATCAATAGCATTTGTCATACACAAGTCAGATTACACAGGTTTACTTTGTTATACAAGTTAGCATCATGGATCAGGGATTTGACGAGGTAGCCAGCTAGTTTCTGCTCAGATATGATTCTATTACCATTAATGTAAACAAGCAAAAGCTACCTAGGTAGCCCACTAGTAAGTGGCACATCTGTTCCATCCATGGTGATGGTTAATTCATAACATTAGTAATTAGTAATTAATTAGTAACAAGTAATTTTATAACGACAGTTTTCATGACTAAACTAGTCTCACAAATCATGTTACAATCTTTCAAACACTGTCAATAAAAACGACTTAATAATAGAAAAAACACAACCAAACACACATGCATGCAGATCTAGCGCTGCAAAATATGAAAATAATTGTACGATAAATGATAAAGCAGCATTTTTCAGTTTCAGTTTGTGTAGTCTATTCATTTCACTTCCAGACAACATATCTGCCTCTCTCTTTTCCTCCTGGTTTGTCTCTCAGTCTTCAGTGCATCCCGGTGGCCTCACTCACTGTTGCAGGGTGGAGTTTGGGCTTTTTGGCAAACCACAATTAAGTTAATTGTTTAATTGCAGATAAATGGAATGAATACCACACACACAGTTTGAATGAAAAAAAGATGCGACAATGCAAGTGCGTGCATGTGTATACACACATGACCCCAGCGCTCAGTGACATTACGTGTATACAGTTTTTCATCAAAGAAACATTATTATACCAAAAAAAAGTTATGTGCAGTGACTCATCTACTCCATTAGTCCGGATCCAGTCTCCATGAATCGCAACCACACACACTTCTTTAAATGCAAGAGTGAAAGAGACAGACAGAGACAGAGATGGAGGGAAAAGGGGGAAAATAAAAAACACACTGATTAACAGGAAAGGTGAAGTCATGCAAAAAACCAACAGAAAAGTGATTTTTCCTTCATTACATATTTATCTCTGTGTTAATGCCGTC
>NW_005187577.1:884886-886986 GCF_000239375.1 Pundamilia nyererei | reverse complement strand
ACTGTAAACGTTTAAGAATAATTGTAGCATAATCGAGATCACGTCTGACATGTTACGTTTGGTGAATATTTCTGTAAATTTGCTCATTCGAAAATGGGACAGCAACTCCAATACTCTATGACCCGAGTAAAGGCTTCTCTGGTGAGTTTATACTCTCGCTTGTGAATTTCAAGTCTTTTTTAAATACTGTATCATGTTCAATATGTCAATTATGTTCCCCATTAGAAAAACAGGAAGGATAAACCAGTGCACGTTACTGAGCATGCAGTATACGCTGGTTTCTCGGTCGGATCATAAAACACAATTTTTTAATAGTCTATATTCAGAATGATGCTACAGTGGTCGCGTAAACAGCTAAATCGCTCACGTTTAAAAAATGCAAACTAAAGCCGGGTTCATGTTGCACTCCTCGGTACCACTGAATGCATGCATCTTAGCATTTTGGTTCCTTTTCATGTACTTTTTCATATGTTGCATACTGAATTTTTCCGACACTGAATAGTAGCCAAGTTGATATCTACAACATCAGACTTCTGGATGTCACAGTGGGTGTTTTCCTAAAAACAGGATCAGGATGCCGTATCAACACGTCACGTTCTCCACTGGAGCCCATGTTCATATGTTTCTGTTTCTTACATGTATGAGCTGCTGCTGTTTTCTTTGAGCCTGTGACCACCACAGTCTTTTCCTGACCTTAACAGAGTACAGCAAGTCCTCATTTAGTTATGACCATGATCTTTCCCTGCCCTTAGACATATGGGTTTTAAACCCAAACCATGATCTTTCCCAAACTGTAACCCAGCACTTTTGGTCCCTAAACTTAACCAGATCATTACCAGAGAGGTGGCTGCCTTATGAATCATTATTGTGAACTTCATATGGCAATGAAAAATGATGGGTAGTTGGGCAATGAAAAGCATTTTAGCAGAACTTCTTTGCCTGTGATCTACAACGATTCCAGCTCGCCCAGTTAGTCTAGGTAACTAACCCCAGACTGTAGGTCAGCCCCCTATGACACATGACCACGGCTTGCTGTTTTGATTTTCTTTTCAGTTTTAGCTTTTAATTACCTTCGCCAAAAATTGGTTTCATGATTTTTTTACTTTCTGACACACCCAGAGTTTGCCGTACTGGATTCTGTAAGATGACAGAATCCAGTATGGTGACGGTGATTAACAAAGTGATTAATTGAGAAATAGTGGAGCTCAAGAAGCAAAGACACAGAAGGTTAGACTGAAGTCGTAAAAAGTGGAAAATGCAATAGGCAATCAGAACAAATCGAGTCGAAACTAGTTTTTAGGAAAAATATACAACAAAAGTGTTTGATCATGATGCTGAACTGCTCAAAATTCATCTAGGATCCTAATTTATTATAAATGGTGAATCAAATTTGGTGTGGTACAAACATTTATTTTAAATACTGAATCAGTGCTTGCAGAAAGTAGTTAGAGAGTGGTGTAGGTAGAGGACACGGGGAGGTGGGAGCAGGGGTTCCTGGCATCTATGAATTTTTGGAGTCGTGTTGGGTTGGCCGGGACTCGCTTCATTAGTGTCCTGAAGCATTAGAAGTGAGTACAGACGTGGAAAGGAGGTAGAGACAGAAAAGCTTCAGGTATGGCAGAATAAGACAACAGATAAGAAGCATTTGGAGGTGAACTTTGAAGGAGCCCTGTGTGCTCGCCTCTGCTTTCAAACATATCCGTTATAACATGTAGGAGTCCAGGCTCCTCTGTCGATGCATGCATGTGCGGCCCCTGATCCGAGAGTCCCTGCCGTCAGCTCAAATAAGCATTGAAATGATGAAGGTCTGTGTGGGAGTGTGTTTGGGGTGGTAGGTTTCACAATCCCCTCTATGGTTTACCCTCAATTTAGCTATTAAGTGTCTCAGTATGTTTGTATGGGGGATATTTGTGGCTGTGTGGTCCTCATTAGAACAGGGATAGACTCTTTTTTTTCCTCTCTTTTCGGTCTTTGCCTCTAACTTTGTATTGCTAGTCTGTCGCATTCTTACAGTCTTCTGTTTTTTTCTTCAATATCTAAAACCGTCAATTTGAAAAATGGCAAAATAAGGAAAAACCTACAGAATTCCTGTAAATGCCC
>NW_005187577.1:878014-884866 GCF_000239375.1 Pundamilia nyererei | reverse complement strand
CCTGCAGAAATAAAGCCCCAGAAATGAAATTGGAGCAATTTCATGGTCTGGCCTGCCCTCGATATTATTTAAGTAATACCCTGTTATTATTGAAAAGAGGGAGAGAAAAGTGAATGACTATTATCTTTATGTGGGTCCTTTAATTTTAATGCGCCACAGATTTATAGCTGGGCATTCCAGTGGGGAGGCCCCTCCCTGCTCTTAAAGTGAGCGGGCGGGACAGAACCGCAACGCTCTCACAACAGCCACTACCTTCTGACAAACAACCAAAGTCCCCACGTTCCCTCCGAACACTTCATCCGGCCCTCCTCAGTGCTGTCACACGGCCATCAGGCCCATCCTGACAGCCAGAGGATCCTCTCGGCACAAGCTCTGCTTTTCTATGTATTTCTACTGCAGCTCTCTGCACACATAAATCCTGCTAAACTTTGAGCTCTTTGTGTCATAACCTGGATTACTGAATAATCTGAGTTGATAAAAACCCAGGTACACTTGCACCAGCTGTTCAAGCAGCAATAGTAGAACTTTTGTTTTTGTTTTTTTTTAACTAAGTTTTGGTTCATCAGGCTGCGTTTGACACAATGTCTTCATTTTATATGAAAGTAAAAATCAACCAGATCAGATTTAAGAACAGATCAATAACCAGCCAGCCAGTCTGGAGGCTTCTCCTGACGAGTAACTATAACAAGGAAAAATTTGTTTTTAGCATGATGTGTATGAAATACTCCTAAAAATAGCCTCTATGATCAAATGAGCACAAAAGCAGTGCTAATGTACTTTGATCTTACAGTGACTAAGTTAATGTGCTGAAGTATTTTACAATGAATATGCTTTTTTAAATTCTTGTTTATCCCTTTATTAAAAGAGAAGTTCTAAAAGAGAGCCAGCGTATATTGTATATGAAATATTGATCAATTATTGAATACTTGTTATAAATACAAGTCTAATCAAGTAAAAGATAACATGAAGTTTTTCAGTTTCTCGATTCTGGAGCTCTTTTGTTCATAAATATGGTGATGATATCAATTCCCTATGTTATCAAGTAACAGCAGTTCTGTTGGTGTGTCCCTTTAATAGAGTGTCAGTTACAGTCTAATGAAGTTAATTGTTTTGATTCTGCTCTATCTCTATCTGCTGGTTTTTTGGTACCTTATATGTTCTTCTGTTGTGTTTTTGTTCATTTACTCTCACAAGTTTTCCTCCTTGTGTTTCCTGTCCTCTACTATCAAACTACAACAATAGCTGCTTTCTGCTGACCTTATCTAAGCACCAATCGCAGATGATGACTCCTTTGTCCTCATTCCCCCTCTACCCTCTGCCCCTCTGAGGCTTTGAATTTGCTGGTTAAATAGTGATTGGGTCTCATAAGTTTGTAAATAAGAAACTTCCTGGCAAACAGGTGGTTGGCGTTTTACTAGAGCTAATCTTACACACATTAGGTCAAAGGTAACCAGGATGCATTGGTGTTTGAATGCCAGCCTTGGAGCAGCTTAATAGACCATGACACTGTGAGCACTTGTTCTCACCCTGTGTTCACCTTGCAGCCCTGGCTACTGTGTACTGCAGGTGGAGGGCGGTATACTGGATGATTTATAAGATGTTATGTAACATACAGGGTTTTGTAAACTGAATATAGCACTTATCAGGTGCAAAACTGTATTTCTGATCAAATGTGAGGCATAAAGTGCAAAAACCCACGGTCACATAAATGCTCATACAACACATTTATATACATTTAGATCAAATAGTGTGCACTCTCGCTCCTGGCTGCAGTCTTGATCAGGGGTCACTGTGCCCCATTAATCAGCTCTTTTGCCTTTCTCGCCAGGCACTTCACAGGCCACCCCCAGGCCCCATGAAGGAGCATCACCTGTCTCCAATGCGTGAAGAACCATTGTCTGCCCCAGCGAATGAAGAGAGGTCACAGAATATGGGTGGAGGACCTACAGGTGTTGCATCTGGCACTGTTGGCGGTGCTGGAAGCAACAAGAAGCCCCGATCGCGCACCAAGGTACCGATGGTTATCGTGTTTTCCCATTCTGCATTTTGTTATGTGGGTTTGTTCATTTCTTTATCTAGTTTTTGACACTTGGCTGTGTGTATTCTAGATTTCTCTAGAGGCCCTGGGTATCCTGCAGAGCTTCATCCAGGATGTTGGCCTGTACCCAGACCAGGAGGCTATTCATACTTTGTCCGCACAGCTTGACCTACCCAAACACACCATCATTAAGTTCTTCCAGAACCAGCGGTATCACGTCAAGCACCATGGCCGCCTCAAAGACCTGGGCGAGGGTGCTGCCGCCACTGGAGGGGTTGATGTCAGCGAGTACAGGGAAGAGGAGTTGCTTTCGGGCTCAGAGGACCCAGAGTCGAGCGAGGATGGGGCTGAGGAGATCTACCAGCCCACTGAGGGGAACAGTGGGAGCAGTGGGGGGCTGAACCAGCCTCCGACATCCTCCAGCTCCAACTCCAGCCAGTTGTCTTTAGGGCCCAATGCGGCTCAGGAGGATTGCAAGGACAAGGGGCAAGGCAGGCTTAGTGGACCTCTTGCATCCGGGAGCTCCTCATCCAGTCCTCGAGAGCAGGCTGACTACCAGAGGTAGAGACTGACGAACAGAGAGGACAGAGATAAAGAGAGAAGCACGAGAAACGTATGTTCTGTGATAGGAAGTGAGGAATTACTCAAGAAATTATGGAGGGTGGCAGCAAAGGAAGGTTAACGTCTACCCAGGCACATTAACCAAGACAGCATTGGGCTGAAACACTGTACATCTGAAATGATCAGACAGACTGTGTACAGTACCAAACGCAGATTTGTAGAGTGAAATTACCTCAGTAGAAGAAAACAGGTTATTGGTGTGCTGTGATACGGCAGTAGTTGTATAAATGTGAAAGAATACTCCCCCGAGGAACGTTTAAATAATTCACCCCAGATTTTCATTCGTAGGAAATACTTTTTCTACTCCGACCTCGAAACAATCGCACCAATTTATCCTAATCAGCCAGGAAAGCCACGCTCCTCCTCTTTAAAGACAGAGCACAGTCATATAGAACTTAATTGGTGGGCTGGGTCCTCGACAAAAACGACGAAATCCTCAGGACACACGCTGATGTTGCTAATGCTTTTGCCTGCCTGAGACCGCAGGTACACAGCACTCTCTGTGCATCTTCAAGCTTTATTTCATTGTGGTAAAGGCCGACACACACACACACACATACTCCCTGCCTCTGCCTCACAGTCACACTCCAGAATAGTCCAATCTAGGACTTACTGATCACAAGGACCCTGATATTTAGTGGATGTGCTGTATTCTCGTCCCCCTTCTCCCATCCATCTGTCTCGCCGCTCAAAGCTGCAAAAGACAAACTGTTTAAAACTGAGTGTGGAGAGGAGCAGTGGACAGTTTGGCAGGAGGACAGCGAAGAGGATGTGGCGTGGAGGGACCCTCACATTCGTGTGCAAGAGGGAAAAAATGTTAGGAAAGAAGAGACAGAGCAGCAAACAATCAGTCTTTCTCTATGTGGTAGTCCACCCCTTCCACTCTTCCTCTCCATCTCACTCTCTCCCTCCCGCCTCCTCTCCTCTCTCTAATTGGTGCCCACAGTCTTGTGTTTCACCACACCTACCCGCACTTAAACTTCACCAACCCTATTTATTGCTATCTTTATCCATGATTATTATTATCATTATTGTTATTATTGTTGTTATTATGGTTAGAGATGCTGTCATTGCGTGCTATTTTTAGTTTTTATTTCCATGGTTTTAAATATTGGTTTGCAGAACTGGGCGGTTGTTTGGATAACAAGAGACATTAAGAGTGCCCTGCCCTACAAGAAGAGGAAGAAGAGGAAGAAGAGAAGCGGAGAGAGCGAAAGAAAATAAAAGAAGCAGTTACTGAGTGTTATTGGGTGAAAAAAAAAAAGCCCTGTCAAGTCGTATTATGCCAGTTTTCTTTGGGGTTTTTTATAGTTCTTTTTCACATAAATAGAAAATTTGCTGGAAAAAGAAGAAAGTAAAAATGTGCTTTTTTCTGCAGTTGATGACAATCTACTTTTATGAGCCATTAAAGAAATGTGGCAGGTTTTACTCTGTTCTTCACTTTTAATGTCTGTAAATACCCGCCATGGGATAAATTGTTGTTGATATACTTTTATTTTGCTGAGTGAGTTTAATTGTTTGAGCCAGTTTGGAGATTTTTTTTCCTTAAGACAACTCAGTGGAATCGGTTCATTTTATTGTGAAAAGCAAATTCAGTCACAAGACTATTTAAAAATAAAGCAAATATCTTTTTTTTCTTTCTTTGTTTGGTGTCTCTTGCAGATGTGTAAGTAAATAGTATGTTGGAAACAATATCTGAGCATGGATAGTGTCTCGTTTGACTATCCCGATCGGCTGCTACACTCAGAAAGACGACCTGCCTTTTTAATTTTTACGTCAATCACTCTATATCATTACGTTGTGCTTTTCTGTATGACAGGAATCAGGGTTAGACTCAAATGCAGTTCTGATGAAATCTTAGTTCAGTTCAGTGTTGAAGTGAATTAAAACTTGTGAATTCAAAAAGTGTCTGTTTTTACTTCTATTTTATACATCCTCTCAAACACCCCAGAGCATAAAGACACACAGATTGTCACTGGGCTAAACCTTTTGCTAGACCAATCAATTAAAGGTCTGTGTAAAGCCTCTGGGGCTGGTTTTTCTAATAAGCCAGAGGGAGTGACAATAATTTAGACAGAAAGGCTGCCAGCACTCTCAGCTCGCATTTTTTCTCTCTGCTGTGCCACACGATTAGAGCTGCTGGAAGCTGACATAAAAACAGACTGAGCATGTCCTGTGAACATGACCACTGCCAATATTATTACTTCCCTTGCTCTTTTATTAGATTGTTTGAAAAAGAAATGTACAAGAAGCAGTAGAATTAATGAATCTCTCTGTTTAAGTAAACTGGCACAAATATTATTTTGGTTATTATCAACTTATCAAATGTAATGACCATTCATATTATAAAAATTTTGCTGCCACCATTGGTGTAACTTTACTTCAAAAATTTACTTTTTATTCACATTACAGGATTAACTTTGAAGGAAATGAAATCAGTGGAATATATTTGTATTAGCGTAAAACAAATACATATTTGTAATTAGCTGTATGTGTAGATTACGTGGTTTAGTGTAGTCTTGTGCATATTTATGTTATTAATGTTATTATTATATATCACTTATATTGATTTTGCTGTGTTACACAACAAGATCATAATGGTCCCTCCACAACACGACCAGCATCAAGCTCATTCATTTCTCTTGGAGGGACAGCTTTAGCTAAAAGCTAGCTGCTGCACTTTGTAGCCTATAACATTTACGTGAAATGACTTTCTTTATTCTTATTTAGATCTCCATTGGCTGTTACTGTAGCAGGAACTATTCTTCCTGGGGTCCACATCCACAACCTCTCAGAGTACAACAAGTTGATAGTGGTATCATGTCTTTCACCAAATAACCAACAATAAGCTTAGCTAGCTGTTCAGCTAGCCTAAAGATTAGCCATTGCAGTATAGATGCAGCATTGTTCTCCAGCATTGTCCAGCAGCTGAAAGGCACAAAATAATGTAAATTAGGTCACAAAAAAAAAGGTTGTCCTCTCTGCCATCTTGTTAGCTATCCTTAACGGGCTCTTTAATAGACTTTTATATCATTTTAAAAAGCAGAGAGATTGCCTGCTTGTTGCAATCAATCTGAGGCTGTCTGCACGGGTGAATGTAACTTTTTTTTAAATAGATAGTAATAATAATGTCAAATTCACCCAGTGCAACTGCATGGGGAGAGATAGAGCAGACTGACTCCATCTTATTGCCATTTTGCACCAAAGTTGCTTTGAAGATAGCAACTTATTGTGAGTGGCCAAAGACCTGGTCTGTGGCTTCAAAGTAACCATTTCAAAGGCAACAAGATCGCAAGTTTATCGCACACAGATGCAGTCGTTTTGGTCATACTGCAGTCTCAAAGCACTGTTTTCCATTGCATGACTCTAGCAGCTGTAACACAAAACAACAATGGTCCTGATAATCCCAAAAGTTTTTGCTTTTATGTAAATCTAAATTATTTGCTTTGCTTTGGAAAGCATTTGTCATCATAAAAAATGAAATAAACAACAAAAAAAAAAACCAAATATCCACCAAGGAGTTTTTAAGAAGTGACGCCTACAGCACATTTTGTTCATTTCATTAGTTGTATTTGTTTGACTCGTCTATAAAATAAAATAATGTAAAATCAGTCAACATCAGTCAAGGAAAAAAGTATAGAAAGTTCTTAAGCTTGAAAGAAAACTTTTGTACTAAGTAAAGAAAAAAATTTGCGAGTAGTCTTGTAAAAAAAAAAAAGATTAATAGATTATTAATAATTTGTAGGTAGGTTTGGAGATTTTCCAAGTTTAACATGAACTAATTAGTATCATCAAATGCACATAAAAAAGAAACACTGAGGTGTCTTATTATGGCATATTGATTGTAATTTTGTGTGTATCTGTGACATTAAGATGCTTCAGGCGACTTCAGACTGGCAGCATTACAAACACGACAGGCTTTCACACCAGCAGTTGATTAATCAGGAACCGTGTGGCATCCTGAATACTGACTTGAAGAAATGAGTAAAATAAAATAGCTCATTTGTCAGGCAACCTAAGGACAATCAGCTATAGCAGCAGAAAACACACACACACCCATACATGCACATTTTCTTTAAATTGCCTCACTAACGAGTTTTAAGTCTGATGAGGTGTGACAGGGCATAACAATCTTAGTGTTTAACCTGCAAGCAGGGGTTGGGTCAAATCTGTGTGTCTGTGTGTGTGTGTGT
>NW_005187577.1:868336-877994 GCF_000239375.1 Pundamilia nyererei | reverse complement strand
GTGTGTGTGTGTGTGTGTGTGTGTGTGTGTGTGTGTGTGTGTGTGTGTGTGTGTGTGTGTGTGTGAGTCGGTCTGTTGGATCCTTCAGTAAACAATGGAGCCTAAGTGTTGATGATGAGCTGGAGGGCCGAGGTCTCCTTGCAGAAGCGTTTCCACTCAGCTTGTCTTCTCTGACTGAGGACAATCAGCTCACGCTGTGACTCTGCCTCTGTAGGATAATTATACCTGCTGAGGTACACCGATGTCTCTGCGCTCTCCCCTTAAAATAGCCCGTCTGTCCTTTTTTCCTGGTCTATGCTGCAGGAGGCTGACAGTTCTGACAGATCTGAAGAAGCTGCCTCATAAATGTGAGAATTCACTGATACTTTGTTCAAGTTTGCCTTTGACTGTTGAAGCTGGTATGACCATTAGCCATCAGATAGAAACCTGTCATCTATTTCTTTATTTCAGCATGACTCACTCGTTTATGTTTAGCTGCTCAAGTTAACTTTGCAACGACTCGTTTGATGATGTTCAAAGGCTTCAAAGACCATTTTGCAGCGCTTTGTCTTTTGAACAATGTTGTGCATTGTGTATAAACTTGAAGAGGGCTTGGCTTGAGGGAGGATGGTGGGGGAGCAGGCTGGGCCGAGTCAACTGTGTGGCCACAGGAACCAAATATTGCTTCATTTGTTCATGTTCACAATCAAAGAAAACCAAGACTGGGGAAAAAAATACAACCCAAGAGGCTGTTTTGGGTGGAATTTACTGGAAATTGTGGATGACAATGCAGCTTCCTGTGTTTATATAGTGAAACAATACACTTTTTAAAAGCACCATTACTAAAGGCTGTATGGATGTTTAAGGAAATTTAAGCAAATATGCTCTGACAAGGCATTCCCTTCTAGTCAAAGTTCTGAGATCTCATTTAAACTAATCAGACTCAAACTAAATAAAACAGGACATTATGCGAGATAAAGCTGATAAGTGGCCAACGGTGCGATCTGAAAGGTAATGTTATTCAAACCTGTCAATTCTTCTTCGAGCAAACCTGGACTCAGAATTGTATTAGTAAGGAGGTCTCTGCGGATATTTTAGGGAATAAAAAAAATAAACTTTATCAAACTGTCGCCTGGCATAAACACGGAGACACACGGTTTCCGTTTAATGCTCCAAAATCCATCAGCCCAAAATGCACCAGCAAATATTATGCAAAATACGGCTTTTAAAGGGACAGCAACTTAATCTGAATGGAAATGCTGTATTCCGCCACGTTATTTCATCTCAGTGATGACATTTATTCCAGTAATAGTATTTGTGGCCTGCGTCTCCTCTTTCTTCTCGTGGTAAGTGCTAAAATGGAGATTACATCTCAAAATGTGTTTGTCAGGGCGTTTGGGGAAGCAGGCGTGTCTCACCGCTGCTGTACCCATCCGTTCTAATCCAACACACAGTCTGACTGCTTCCTCTGCTTTGCGGTAAGCACCTCTGGTTTTCATTTAGCACCACTCGTTCCCTTCTCCTTCCACCTCGTCCTTAAATCTCCTAATTCAACTCATTATTCGCTCAATTGGTGGGCTTTAACCCCCCTGCCTCAGGTCCTAAAGAGCTGGTAGTCATTAGGAGCCAGGATTTGTGATGGAGCGGAGCAGGCGGCAGTAGGCCCAAATCCTCTCTTGCACATATGTAGTATCATAAAGCTCCTCGAGAGCCTGTGGGGTGTCGCTGCAGTTTTATCAGCCTCCTGTGTTAAAGAGCGGGGCTGTCAGAAGTTGGAAGAGAGTCAGCTCTGCTCGGCTGGAACAGAGTCGCAGACAGACAGCGACGTACGCGGCGAGACCACCCACAGGTCTGTGGTTCTCTGAGATGCTAGCTGCAGTCTGTGTGCTTATGGCTAATAGGAGCTATGCATCTGCACGGTGATGACTCCTGGGAAGCCTCTGGGGAAACGGGGGATGATCATTTGACCTCCCATTTTAAAAACATTTGACACTTCCAGGCCTAATGTGTTAGTAGTTTCTACTTACTTTTCTCTACAAGATAACATTATCAAAATGATCAAATTTTAATGATTTTATTTATATAGCATCAAGATTCTTTTCCCTCATAAACATGAAGCAATGCTTCAAATAATTAATCATAGTCTTGGTGCAAATTGAACGTATTTCATTCGACCAGATTTCATTAAATGTCACATTTTACTTTGTACACGTGTAACAAAATTTACATGAAATTTAAATGACATAACTTCAGCTGTGCCCCACCCATACTCACCTCCTGTCCAAACCTTCTGTTTCTGAGGGACAGTCAAAAGAAAGCTGCCTTAAAAGGAGAGAGACAAGCTCGCTTCAGAGGATTAACTGGGCTGCACCGAGGCCCAGTGTAAGATAAGTAAGTATTATTAGGACTCGAGCAATGCCTAACTCAAACCCCTGGTGCTTGTTTTTCACAAGTGTGCAATCCAGTGGTCGCTGAATTTTTCTTAGATGAGATATTTTTGTTTGCGGCGTCTGACTGTTTGTGTGTTTTTGCATATTAGGGGGAGAGAGAGATTGACAGGTGTCTCGATACCCAGAGTCCCTCAGACAGCTGTGAGGGCACCACTGTGGGATATTAGGCCTGATAGAGGGATGATTAGAGAGCATTAGAGGTGAAGGCGGGAGACAGGGCACAGCTGTTGCTGCTAACTATTATTACCCACATTGCAGCATCTGAGAGGAGTTTCTCTGCCGAATAGGCTCCCACACCTGTGGCCTCCCGCTGCGTTCAGCAGAAGTGCATGGATACACTCAGAGAGCACGTGTGGGTCATACCTGGCAGTCCCTTCAGCTGTTACACACCACAGAATCCCAGGAAAAGAGCTTTTCTTGTGACACGCTGCTATTAAATATTTTGTCAGCGTGTTTTTTGATCCATGACAGCAAACTGCACACAACTGAATAAGACGGGGGGTAATGTGATTTTACATGGAACAATCTCCTCTGGGAGCTTTGAAGTAGAGCTGCAGAGAGGGTTGGGGCAGCTGCTGGGTTTGTGGCGTGGCAACACTGTAGATCAGTACTAATGCACTGAAGAAACAGAAGGCAGCGGTGGTAGTCACTTGAGGGGCAACATGGAAACAAACAATAAACAACAGCAGACATTCAATTAGCCAAATGTTACGGTGAGATTAACAACTGCTTGTCAGGGCTGAGCCTTTCATCGTATTCTTGCTGAATATATGGCTTGTGACATTTCGAGCTGATCAGAATACTTTCAGATGTTGCTTTGGGACAGAGCGAGGACGACTGGAAACCGCAGTTGTGTTTGTTTGATTGGATGTGTGTTTGAGAGAGGGGATTTATTTGGCATGAGGCGCAGACAAAAACTCAAACATGGCTATTTTGTCAGTAAGATGCTGAATGCTGTTTGAATTAAAAATGAAGCGGGTCGCGTAGGGTCACATTTGTCTCTTACAATCTGGGTCTTTGTCAGGCAACATCTTCAATACGAGAAGGCTAACAGCTGCTGTGATTAAAAATAAATTGCACTCAGCACTTCTCGAAACCCTGGAATAACTAATCTGGACTGGGGCATAAAATATAGATGAGGGCAAATGTAATAATTTCATTCATCAAAGGATTTACTTAAACACTTTAAACCAAAGTACTGGATACACATAGAGCGAGGATTGTTCCACCACAGCAGCAGCAGCTATGCCATAATGAAGACAATATTAGTTTGAAGCATCAGCTGGGAAAATAACATGTTTAAAGCATTAATTTATAAAACTGCTGTGTTTGTGATTACAATTCAAGGGAAACTTGAAAACTCACTTTCCTCTGAGTACATGGAGGCAGTACGTCCTTTTTTTAAGGTAGTACATGCTTGTGAAGGATGCGGTTTAACTGTACTGTAAGGAATCCCATCTTAAACTGGAAACATTTAATTTTTTAATCTATCATTAAACCTCCCAAAGTCAGCAATGATATGGAGTTTGGGATTGTTTGGAATGATTCTATGGTTGTGTTTGAAACGGATCACCAGTCAATTCAGTTTTTTATATAGTGCCACTTCACAACAACAATCAACTCAAGAATCTCCATATTGTAAAGTAAAGACCCCACAATATTTGAAAGAAATCCCACCAATCACACAACCCCAAGCATTTGGCGACAGTGGGAAGGAAAAACTCGCCTTTAAAAAGAAGAAACCTTTGGCAGAACCAGGATACAGACATCCAAACACTCTCAGCCAATGTGGAATCACCAGTTAACTGAACACGCATGTCTTTGGATTCTCACTGATCAGCTTTGCCTAAAATAATAGATATCAACATGCATATTTGTGAGAACCACATGTTTCACCCAGCAAGGATTCTCAAATATAAAATAAAAAGGACTTATTTGGCTGTTTTCAGGTTGTTTCACAAAATAAAATTAGTGGTTTAAAAGTAGTGTTTGCAGAGATTATTCAGCTTTTTAAAAACATGTAAACAAGTATCAAAAACGTTTATTATCAAAATTAAGAATCTAAATTTTGTATGTTGTCTGTGAAAAAATCTTACTTTTTGTTAGAGGACTAGGGTCAGGCTAACCTCAGAGCTGCCTTACAACAACAGCATCAACCACAGCTACAGAAAGTCGCCCCTGCAGCACTCTGCTTTTGTCACTGGCCTAAAGATCACTGAGCAAACTCTTCTATGCAAAAGTAGGTGAGGTAGTGGAGTTATAACCTACTGTAGTTTGATCCACAAGTCTGCAGGATGAGTTTCCCACTTAGTTTCGTATGAGTAAAACTACTCAGGCACGCTTAGAAAAAGATCAAGGTTGTGTTCAAAATATACTCTTTTGCACCAATAACCACAATAAAGGGTTCTTCTAAAAAAGCAGGCTACCTGGCAAGAAGCAAAACTAGGAAAGCATGAAATGTCAAAACTTATGTTAGTCACCCATGTATGCATCACAAATCTGGGAGAAAATGTACTTCTCTTGCAATATAAATGCAAAAATTTTTTTAGAGGATGGGGCAAGAGTGTGCCCGCCATTCATAGGATATAAAATATCATAGGATATAAAATATGAGTTTGTTAAAGAGGAGCTGCTGCGAGTGTTTCCCACAGCAGTAGACTCGCTTGTTCTCTTCAGGTAGAAGATCAGGCATAGAAGTTCAGATCAGCTCTCTCATCCCCGATACCCTCCACCTCTCCCCCAGGCACGACTCAGGCTCTGAGGCTGGGTGGGTCAGAGGTCTGGCATGCTGGGTAAGGGGAAGCAGGTGTGTGCAGGGCAGTGCAGCCTCAGGCCGTCCCCAGGTATCAGCCTTCATCTCAGCTGCCACTCATGCTTCCTGACAGAGAATATGAAACAACTACTAAAATGAGGCAGTGATGGGAACAGTAAAGTGGACATAGTGAGCTGTTGAGTTACTTGTTGAATTTAATTCAAAAAGGTAAATTTTGTGTATTCTGTATTCATGTGAAATGAAAAAAGTCAAGCCAAAGTCCTCTTTTCAAAGAAAGAAAATGTTGCATTTCATTTAGAAATCAGCATCCAAGAAGCAAAAAGGACGGAGGAAGTTTCCACAGTCTGATTTAGGATGCCATGTCATCAGCTGCTTCTGCTGCTTTTGGTCCAAAGTCACCAGGATCTGACGACAAGCTTCATGGAGATGTCCATTTCTTGGTCCAGCAGGATTTAGCACCTGCCCACAGCGCCTGAACTACTACTAAATGGTTTGCTAACCATGGTATTACTGTGCTTGATTGGCCAGCAAATTCACCTGGCCTGAACTCCACAAAGGTTCTGTGGGGTAATGTCATGAGGAAGATGAGAAACACCAGACCCAAAAACACAGATGAGCTGCAGGTCGCTATCAACACAACCTAAGCCTGAGTAACGCCTCAGCAGTGACACAAGCTCATCACCTTCATGGAGCCAATGCAGTAATTCTGAGTGCATAAAGGAATATACTTTTCATAAGCTGGGTATATCTAAATCCTTTTTTAATCACTCTTTAGAAATATTCTAATAATATGAGATACTGGATTTATGACTTTTATGAGCCATGGTTATCAGAAATTAGTTTAAAAGGGAGCTTTAAATATTTGCCTTTATGTGTAATCACCTTAGTCTTTTGATTATATTAAATTTTTTAAAGATACTCCAGCACATAAAATATATATGTCAGTGATTACATGTATAGATGAATGTATTTATTTATATTTCCAGGCCTTCACACTGTCATCTGTAGCTTCTCACCTATCAAACCCAATTCAGTCAGCACTGATCACTAATCGCAGTCACATGCTCGTTTTTATTGCAGTCTGGTTATTGCACAAAGATGCACTGTTGCAGGCAGATGATTCATCACCAGTGTTTTTATGGGAGTTTTTAGCTGAAGGAAAGCTGATTCTGGACAAGTTCAACACTTTTAGAACCTTCATCAGCTTTTGGCTCTCGGAGCTCTTTCCTTTTCCCCAGTTGTGGCCAAAGCAGCTGAAGGCCAATATTTTCCTGGGGTTTCCATGATCTTCTGTCTTCCCATTAAAGTTGAAATTTCTTCTGGTAAAGGCTGCTCCAGTTACTATTATTTCATTCCTTCATTAGCGTAAACTTCTCTTGGGAAGCAAACTTTATGCATTTAACTAAAGAGCTTTGACATGTTCATGCAGGCATCCCCAGCAGTTTCAGGTGGTTTCTCATTTGCAGATCTCTTGCCTCAGAAGCCGTTCAATCTCAAAGAAATTAGGGAAGCTTTGATTTGCCCCCCAGAAAAACTTGCAGTAGCACAAACAGCTGCTTGAGGCTGGCTCAAAAAGGGATTATTCCCACAGAGTCCAAACCTAAAATGGCCAAATACAAATAAAAGGAAGTAGTTACTTTTTTTTACACAGGCTCACATGGGTTTGGTTTTTTTCTCTTAATAAATGAAATCATAAATTTAAAAATGTTTTACCTACTCAAGTTATATTAAAAACATGTAACACATATGAAGAAAGGGGGTGAATACTATACTAATATATAGATACAGTGGCTTGTCTATGGAATATAATGGTGAGTGCCACTGTAGTTACCTGTCAGTGCATATCTCCTTTACTCATGTCAACAACCAAGCTAATGGGTTACAGAAACAATGAATACATTCAAACTAAATTTTCCCGTGATCATTTTGAGCACAGATAGCAGCACTGGAAGCTCGAGTTCCCTTCAGTAGCTGGTGCGGTCATTTCATTTAACTGAAGTTAACAATTAACTCAGAGTTAGCTAACTTCACATGCAGCTGTTTTACTGGGCTGAAATGACACAGCATGGATGGATGTGACATGAATAAAGTGAGTCTGAGTCACACTATGTAAAATATGGGTGAAGACAACAACTCCCCAAATTTCACACTATTTTACAGGCCTCAACAACTACACACACATCAGGTAACACTCATACAACTTAATGCTATAATTATATTTAGAGGTTCTTTGATTGTATTAGTTTGGATAATAGCCGGTCTACTAACACAGAGGGAAGGAGGTGATGACCTGTGCTGCATTCAGCCTCCAGGGGGTGATTAATATATTTAGGATATATCGTGTCATCCAACAGCACTCAAAGCTCTTTATACAACATGCCTCATTCATTCATACAAACAGTATTTCTATGCAGAAGTGCTTCCTATGCTGCTCTACCTTCTCACCTGCGGCCACCCAATGTCTCCTAAAACACTGTGAGTTACATCATGCTGTCAGTTAGTAACTATTCTTTTTATCATTTGCAAATGTTAGTGGTGAATTCTCATTAGGCATTAACTGTATCAGTCGTCTATTGAGTAGTATGTCCTGCTTGAATGGACACTGTCACTTATTCTCTCTGTTTGTTTATCTTAATACACCCAAACGAACATTCTGTAGATTGGAGGAACATTCGCTCCCTCCATGTTTGCTTTCCATCTATTCAATCAGAACAAAAATAGGATGATTTAAATATTTACTGTTGTTAACATAAATAATAAGTCTGGGTCTATAAATTAAAATCAGGATCAGCATGTGACTTGCACAAATTTATCACATATTTTAGAAACGCAGACACTAACATGGGAACACAGTGTATTCAATATTCATCACCACAAGCTGGGCTCCAGCTGAAATAGTTACACAGCTGACAGAGCAGTGCTGTAGTTAATGCACACACAGAAACAAACAACACATGGATGCACTGGATTTCTCTGCAATGTGCTATAATAAAATGAGAGGACAGAAGTGAAGAGAAGTGCATATAGCAATAAAGCATTGCATGGATCCACTGCCATACTGGCAGCTGGTAGCACGCTAATCTTCACTGATTAACAGAAATGGCAAAGCACAGCTGGGGTTGATGGATTTGCAGATATTATTTTTGTGGGATGTTAATTTGTGGAAAATTTTCACACTTTGACTGTGAAGGTGCTGGGTTAAAAAGTCAGTGGATCAACGAATTATAGAACGAAATGTGTCTATCCCTCCATCTTGGTCGAGGAGCAGCAATCGAAGCACACATGCCCACATCTCCCACTTCCCGCCACCACCTCATGTTCTTCATGAAGGTAGATGTGTGAAATGTAAGTGCTGCTGAAAGAATTCAACCAACAACTGCTGATACGTCGTACTCAGAATCTCAAGGCTTGACCTTGAATACCAAACAAAAATCAATTAGACTGTACACCATACAGTATTAGTTTCAGTGACTAAGAGCAAATCTAGCACTCCTTCAGTATACTCCAAACCAGAGAAAAGTACACAACTAAGTAAATTAAATACATAATATATAAATAGCGTGGATAATGAACCAAACTTGTTGAATTTTGGTTCAGACAGAACCAAACAACTGCAGGAAACAACTTGAGGAAAACAAACAAACAATACTTGATGAGAGATATTGACTGTCCAAACTCGGATGGATAAAAACATGGTATACCTCATAGAGACTCTCCCCCGTCTATTTGCTCTTTCATTGACCCACTTGCTATAAAAATAAGAAAAGCAATAAAATCAAAGGAATTTGTGTCACAGACATTGAACATAAAGTCAGTTTGTATGCAGATGATATTTTGTCATCCTTAAAAGATCCACATAATTCCCTTCAGGAAACTGTCAATATCAATAACAACTTTTCCAAAATCTCAGACTACACCATGAACTGGAAAAATGGACTATCCCTGCACTCTCTGACAGGGATTCGGATTCTGCATCTCAAAATACTCCACAGTCTCTTACAACTGGAAATATAATATATTTAGGAATAAATATTTCACCCAAGCTGTCAGAATGATTTATTCTTAACTACACCCCACTACTTTAAAAGGTTAAAGATGACCTTAAGCCCTGTACAAACCTTCCACTTTCCTTATCAGCCGTATATCCACAGTTAAAATGAAGATACTTCCATAACATAATTACCTGTTTTCAGTGTTTCCAATTGCCCGCACAGACAACTGGTTTAAATCTATTGACACATGCATTTCCCACTTCTGTTGGAAAAATAAAAAACCTAACATATCCCCATCAACCCTGCAAGAGAAAAAATATTTTGCCTGCCTGGGCGAAAGTGATCAGAATCATCAATCATCACTAGAACCTTGTTAACAAACTCTAATCTGGCACAAAACTGATTTTAAGGCACTTAATAACAAGGTCCACTATTCATCCTGGGAATCAAAGGGAATCACTCAT
>NW_005187577.1:856414-867785 GCF_000239375.1 Pundamilia nyererei | reverse complement strand
ACACACACACACACACACACACACACACACACACACACACACACACACACACAGACAAACTTCTAACAGTTGCACTTACATGGTATTTATCATTGTTGTTGTTGTTATTATTGAGGATAATAATAACATTGTCTTTTAATGCACACATTAGGAAACAAAGAATAAAACAAAGGATTAAAGAAGAAAAAAAATAATATAAAAAACTGTAATACACATAAAAGGATAGTATGAGCATGATTTATGAAGTCCTTTTAATGCATCACTAAGGTTAGGGTCACCAGAAGTATAACAAGCTTTTAATATAACAACAAGGCATGCTCAATCATCCAGGAAATCCCCAAAAGTTTATTCTGTTCATCTGGATGTAGCGTTTTCAGTTGGAGAAGCATTTCATCACTCGTTTAAAGTGACTCTTTCAGTCTTAGCTACAAGTTTCCCCAACCTTATAAACAGTACCTTTGCACAATGACTAAAGCACCACTGAATGAACAATTGGCTGTGAGGTCAGTTTCTTTATCATTAGTATCCAAATTCTCATGACCATTGATCAAAGCCCACCGATCAATGGTTCCATTCACAGAGAGTTGGGGAATGGCTGCAATCACAGCATTGTAAGATGCACTGGCTCCGCTTTGAGAGTCACCACCAGCTCTAAGCAGCATATTAAAAACATTACATTCATGCAAATGAATTACATGCACATTGGTTTTTCCCCTGTTTGTTGTGGTCACTGTTTGGGTCATTACTCAAAAAAATAATTATTGCTCCTATTACACAGAACACCTTTCTTACTGCCTAACGGAAGAACGTATAATGTAAACAGAATTTGTCCTAGCACTGAACTCTGTGGAACTTCAAAACATTTGAGGAACACAAAAAGCAAAAATATTCATTGAGACTAACAAGTTGACGTTTCAGTCAGTAATGAGCGAAAAGTTAAAGGCAATCGAAATCCTGATTTAAAAAAGCCACTGAACTTTTTAAATGGAAAGCGTTACACTTAACTATACATAATAACTATGTTTGCACCCTAAAACGGTAACTGCTACATCTGTTGACACGATGCTCTATCCAAATCCAGAACCAATCAGTCGGTACTAAAAATACAACCTGAGACTTTCTGACCTGCAACTTATGTCTAGTCCAGTTTGTATCCTGCCAGCTCTTTCCATTTTCTCTACCATAAGAAATTTGGCTTTGTGTACGTGTTGCATCTCAGGTCTCAAATCTGCGTAACAGAGGTGTATTAGCTCACCTGCTCGGGAACAATACCAGCCATCTCTGCTGACACGCTAAATTAGGCTTCACTGGACACGTGTACACATAAACGTGCATCCACACACTGGCGATATCAGTGATTGGGTGATGGCAGTGGCGATATGACTGCACCCCTGTCTGCTAGGTAACGATGCCTGTCTGTTGATGCCAGCATAGATAACATTCACAGCTCTGCTCAGAAGTCTTTCATCCACTCCCATCTGGAGCAGGACACATACAAACACACACATGCAATCCACAGATTTCCTCTCACGTTGTTTATGTGTTTGACACTGTTAACATGTAGCTCATTTTACTGGAATGGCTGTCCCAGAAATAAAACTAGAAGAAACATACCAGTGCAGTTTCACAGAGAGGATCGAGAATCTTCCAAAGGCCACATGCGTTTACCAAAGTGTGAATGAGAATGAGCCATTATGTCACACATCAGACTTGCTCTAGAGTGCAGCTCTACTTGTCTGGATCTGGATCTGGAAAAGACTGCAGACTGGAAGGCCAGATGATATCATGGGCTGGAGTGATGTGTTATGACTGCTGGAACTTGGCCATATGTGACATTTAGTATAAGCTAAAAGGTGAGGATGGAAGGAAAAGAAAGGGAAAACATTTTATTATTTTCATGGTTCATTGTATGGTGATGATGCAGTTTTACTGTACAAATACACCGTTTATTATCCTGCTGATAATTTATTTATTAATCTGTCCAATTTCCTGAACAGTGTGCAGTCTTGGATGTATTAGGAGAATTGCATATCACCACATCTCATTATTGTTTCCTTGCTGGTCCCACCTGCAGGTTCCAGCATGGCCCTTAGATTTCACATTGTGCTGCTATCATAATAATTTGAATTCAGGGTACGTTTTACAAATATTAGACCTCTGTTTAAACCTCAACACTTTTATAGATGCCTCTGTTTCCATGAGGAAAATCTGTTTTGGCTAGGAAAAGGTTTGCATAGTGCCACATCAATGGTCTTAATACTCCTTGAATGCTGCTGAGTAAACCAACCAAGCATGTCCCAGCTACACATCCACTCTTATTTCTGTTTTCCTTTTTTTTTTTCTCTCGGGGTACACCCACTATGTTTTATCTTATCTTCCTCCTCACCCGTTCGCTCTTTTACTCTCCTCCCTTAGTCTTCCTGCATTTCTCCTTCTCTTACTCCTCCCTCCCACTCTTTCCTTTAACTGGGCTGTGCCAGTCAGTGGGATCAGGCCCGGGCCTCCTAGCCTTGCCTCCCAGACAACTGCAAACAATTAGGGAAATTAGTGGCTCCAGCATCACCATCAGGAGGCCTGCTTGTTTATAATTTAATCGGGGCGCATGTCAAAACAGTCAGGGTTTGAGAGAAACAAGATGCGTCGGCAAGATGAAATTCAAACTGCCAGCCAGCTCAAAATATTAGGACTGTTTGTTTAATAGCGTGCGACCAACTGGGTAAGAGCAAAAAGTAGAGGGAACCCAGGGGAGGAAGGAGAGAGGGAGAGGCAGAGCACTAATGAAGAAATGTGGAAAGAAAACAGCATGGGAAAAATTTTTAAATTGTTTTAATTCCACTGAACATTTTCAGTTAATGCACACAATGTTTTTGGCCTCCCTCGTTCGCTCTCTGCCCCCACTGCAGCCACCCTCCGTATTTCACTTAGCAGTGCTCTGGGAATTTCAAATGCTTGGATCTGTGCCGCCTTTCAAATTCATTATAAAAGCTTTTTGCTAACTAAATAGAGAGCGAGGGGGAGAGCAAAAAAAAAAACCTGCCACATTCATCTCTTAGCCCCCATGCTCCCTCCCCCCTGCCCCTTGACAATATATAAATAAACTAGAGTGACCTGATTGAGATGTAAAAGGCAGGGAGTTAGCACTGGGACCCATATATTACTTCCCAACATTAACAGTAGTCTACTCAGCTGACACATGGTGGTGGGACTGCAGCCCCTGGGCAAATGCTGAGGTTAGAACTGATGCCCCCCTCTTTTAACCACTCTTCTGTTCACACACCCTTGGAAAGCGTGGTTGGCAGCATGATGATACCACTACAGGGCTCACATTTTTCATATCCATGCTCCCGGATTGTGGTATCCGTTAATGTAAAGAGTTATCATACTCAGACCGCTTGCCCATTTTTCCTGCTGCCTTTACCCCCAAAAAGCACTCAAGTAGCAGTTTGGCACATGAGGGAAATCCAAAAATTAGAAATTTAAAGACCTCTAGAATCAGAAACCATCCCCTGTGCTCTCTGCTGTATTGTGTAGTGAAGTAAACATACACCAAAGGGAAACCGGAGCCTTCATATTTTAATGGCAATGGAAAACTAAAAAGCTCCACCACCCAAACAATAAAGAGTGTTTAAAATTGCCAGGCCACATTTATGATAAGCAAAAGAAGAGCAGTAAGAACTATATATGCTATTAGGCCCTTCTCTGCTATAATTTACATTTATAGCTTTGGCCATTGCATCTTTTTATATGCAATGACACTCAGCTTTTTAAGACTTCTTTAGTTTTTTTTAATCTGTTTTAATTTTTTTACATTTATTTTAGATGAAGACATAACATTTTACTCAATTACTGTCACGGAGTGTGATGAGGAGAGGACCCAAACACATGATCCTAAAAAAGAATGAGCAAAGACAAGATCACCAGCACAGGGAACACAAAGGGCATTAACACAGAAACACAGAGAGGACAGAGGCAAACAGACGACTCACTCCAGGTGGGTGCAGCCAAGTGCATGGCTGCCAGAGCTGATCGCACATTGTCAGAACACTGAAAGAACTAACTCTTTTACTTCATATCACTTGAAACAGTGTTGGGTTCACTTTTGATGGGAGCTTCACCAAGCTGCACAAAGCAGATGAGGATAGCAAGAAGACACAAACCAGAAACACGAATGGTCAATTTCCAGTCTGTGTTGACTAATTGCTCTGCATCTGAAGTCATCCCAAGAACATAACAAGACTACATTAAAGAATAATTTTAAAAAAAGATCACAAAATCTCAAATTCATCACTAGAATAATAAAGACAAGACAGAACTAAAAATTCGAAATCACAACAAAAGCAGAAATCAAAACAAGAACATCAAAAACCAGAACCATGATAACGGCTTTACTGAAACACTTTAATTTTTATTAAATTTTAATTTATTGCTTATTTTCACTTACTTATTATTAACTTATGAATCATCTACTACATTGTGGATTGTGTTAGAAACAGCTCCTCAGTGGCATATAGGAAATTCAAACCATCTTTAGCTTCAACATTAAACTCCACTATATAAGATTCTCAGAAATATGAATTTCAAAGCATCTAAATGTTTGTTTTGCGACTTTGTAAAGCAGCTATTTGACACAAAACCATTACCAAAAGTATTTTCAGGCTCATGTACAGTGTAACCGCTGTAAACTGTAAAAGCACTTTTACATTTTTACATTGTATTTATTTCTGTTTGAATATTACAGTTTCCTGTATGGGCCCTGATTTGCTTTAAACACCCCCACCACCCCACCCCCTCTTAAAAATCCCGGAAAAGCCCTTTCTTTAAGAGAATCCTGAGCTGACAGTCGAGTATAGCTGTAGAGCGAGGGGTGAGGCCGATAGAGCCCCGCTGATGATGGTCTCTGTGGAGCATCATTAAGCTGATGAGAATCACAACAAGACAGTAATTGGTGATAAGCTGATGCATGGTGAAAGTGATCCAGAGCCAGAGATGGTGATAGCAGAAATACAGACCAACACACACACACAGAGCACACCTCAGTGACAGACAGCGCAGCGAGCAGACTGCAAGGCTGGCAGACATGCAGGGTCCTGGTCAAAGAGCATTATTTAGAGTACATGACTGCATACAGCACGGCACCAAACAGCTTTCATTACGCTAGTCAGCTAGCTCGCTAATGCACGCTCCCCCAGCTACCTTGGTCGGCCAGTCAGACAGGCACACAGGCCCTGACCATCAGCCGCCAGTCCGCGCAATCAGCCGCCTACTATCAGCTCTCTAATTGGATCAGTGGCACGAATGTGATTACAGCAGGCGTATTTATTTACATAATAATTATTACTGCCCTCCCCAGAGGAGCCAGGGGAGAACGCCAGGGTCTGGGGAGAGATGAAGGTTGGGATAGAAGGGGGGAGGAAGTGAGGGAGGAGGTGGACAGTGAAAACAGCAGGAAGGGTGAAGAGTTTTCCTGTTGAGGGAGAGAGAGAGAAAGACAGATGGGCCAAAAGACAAACATTTAAAGAATGAAAGCGATTCAGAAGAGATACAAAACCATGAAAGGTAAGACAGTGCGCTTTTTTGGTAAGACCATGTTCAAAAGATAATGTACGTCATAATGGTGCAGCGTTTAAGGAACTGACGCAAAGAGATAAAATGACTGTCATTTCCTTATGACATGAACGGGCATTATGATGCAAGGTTTTTGTACTTTTACTTCAAAGTAAAACTGTTAGAAATAAAGACCTCACAATAATTACTTACCACCATGTAGTCATACAAAATCACCTGTAAATTTGCCTCTGGAAGGAACTACATCAGGGTGCAAGGTCACATTAGCAGCTCAGTTTTTTTTTAATTGGATTTTGAGACTCCCACAACCTGAGCCAAGCCTGCCTCATCATCATATCTGTTTATCAGTAAAAGTCAAGTGTTATGGTTAAATAGTCATGTCACTCTTGATAGTTAGCTTTACAGCATCATATCATAGATTTTGATGTGTTTTATCGTTGTTCCCTTTGACTCTGATGAAAGTACAGTAGTGTGAAAGCTGTAGTTTATTTGCACAGTTAAAAGTTGTTATTTTATCAGCCATCCATCGTCTTAATTGTTTGAAACCTCGAAACCTAATTACTGAAACCTGGCTCATATTCAGCCACCCAGGGTCGTGGAAGTCCAGAAACGAGAAACTTGTTTTGTTTTTTTCTGTCTAAAAACATAAAGAACAAATTATTTCCAACATTACTCAGGATTTGGGAAGCTAATCTCTCCCTGTTACTGTTTTGCAGTTCAGTTAGTATTAATACAGTATTACTAGTATGTTATTGTTATTATTCTTGTTGGTGTTACTATCATATTGATTTTTTGTTATTATTATTTTTGGCACTTTCAATAAAATTTCAACACTTTCTGTAGGCAGCTGATTCACTGTCAACATCAACATCCTAGTCTAAATAAATATATTCAATTCCTCAACCTTGATGTGTTTTTGCACATTTTTAATCTTTTTAAGGTTGTTTTCTAAGTTAGTCATTTCCAAAAAATAAATTCTAGTATATTTTTCAGTTACCTTAAATATATTTTTGGTAGTTTTTAATTTAATTTAGCTCATTTTTACATATTACCTATACATATTAGAATAACTCTCAGGGCGCTTTATATTGCCAAGTAACAAAGTAACAATACTCTATGAGCAAGCACTTGGTGACAGCGGGGAGAAAGAACTTCCTTTTAAAAGGAGCCATAATTGGTCAAGAAAGCTGATTCTGATTATGAAATGGTAGCATATGAGGATGGAAAAGTGGGGAGAGAAGAGAAGAAGTGTTAAGTACATCATTAAAATTCCACCAGGAGCCTAGTGTAATCTTAAAAGAAGAGAAGGTGTCGATCTTGTCAACTGAGAGGAAAGTATTTTATTGCATGAATTTGGTGTGCCAGGGTGGGGTTGGTGGCGTTCTAGTAGATGAGTGGAGCAGTGGGTTCAGGGCGTGGTGGTAGGGAAGGCAAAGCTTCGCAGCTGGTGAGCATCTTCTAATCATGCCTTCATTATTTCAGAAGCGGCTGGGCCGAAGAGGAGGAGAGCTGCTGGAGCAGAGGGGCTGCCTGAGCAGTGAGCACGGTAAAGTGGAAGATGGACCCTTTGCGTACACCAGCAGGTTGCACATCGCCACGGACAGGTGGCTACAGCCTGCACCTATGCCACGGGAGACGCAACTGTTCAACACAGTGGTGCTGGAGCAATTCGTGGAGGGGCTCCCGGTCGGGATGGTGGAGTAGGTCCACTGCCTCGAGGCTGCGGTGACGGTGGCTGACGATTACCTGGCGATGTGAATGGAACGCCTGTGGGAACACCTGAGGCCAGAAATGATGGGCTGACTGGTCCCGGTCCTGTGAAAGAGCCCTGGGGCCACCTCCAACAGCCTGCCCCATATGCCGTGGAGCAGAGGCCATTTCCACCAACTAACCCCTTCTCATCTGTGTTTTCTCCGCAGGTCCTGGAAGTTACGGACGCCACGTCCAGCTCGCTTCGGGGCAGGAGTGCTGGAGGTGTGGGCAACCGGGATATCTCCACCGGGATTGGCTATTAATGGCTCCAGTTTAAGAGAGACATACTGGTAAGGTGCCAAGGGGGTACACACCAGGCTCTGGTGGATTTGGGATGTTCGCAGACCCTGGTCCACTAAACCCTGGTTGGACCTGGGGCATTGCTGGAGGCAGAGTGGGTGGAGGTGAAGTGTGTGCATGGGGACATTCATAAATATCTCTTTGTGCCGGTGGAAATCAGATATCGGCAAAAAACGTATAGACTGCGGCTGCGGTTAGTTCGTACCAGGGAACAAATTGGCCCTGATTCAGTAGATTAATGGGGCAATGTGTCGTGGCCTGTAGGGACAAGCGGGGCCAGTTCTGCGCACAGCGGTGATGCAGGGTCATCTGATACCGGCTCTGGGGAGGAGGAGGAGCTGGCGGAGCCTTCCCAGGCGGTCCACCGCTCCAGTAATTCACTCTATGGAAGATTTTTCACTGGAGCAGTTTCGTGATGACACCCTATGCTCAGCCTTTGACCAGGTGATAAGAATTGATGGTCAGACAGTGCGCCCTGAAGCAGCACTGTTATTTCTGCATTTTGTATTGATAAGGGACAGATTGTATCGAGTGAGTCATGACATTCACACACTGGAGGAGCACACCCAGTAGTTGGTGCCAAGAAGCCACTGGGAAATGATTTTCCAGGCGGCTCATTACAACCCAATGACCAATCACATGGTGTATGACAAAACTCTGGATTGAATAATGGCTCAATTTTATTGGCCAGGCATCCAGGCAGGTGTGCGCCAGTGGTGCATGTACTGCCCAGAGTGTCAGCTGGTTAACCAGTCGGCCATCCCAAAAGCACCTTTGCGCCCTTTACCATTAATGGAGGTCCTGTTTGAGCGCATTGGCATGGACCTCATCAGGGGTGTTGTATGTGATTAAAGAAAACTGGGAGAAAGGTCCGAGCCCGGCGACAAATTAGATTCAATAAGTCCTGGACCTGAGAGCAAAGCTGCACATGCTGGGGAGGATAGAATTTGCTCCAGGCCCAGGAACGTCAGCAGCACGTGTGCAACAGAGGGAGTAGACTCAGGCACGAGGAGATAAAGTACTTTAAAGCACTTCTTCTTGCTCAAAGTTACTCGCCAAGTGGCAAGGACCCACACGGTGAGTGGGGGACGTAGACTGTAAGGTGGTACGGTCAGACAGGAGCCACACAGATATATCACCTTAACCTCCTAAAAGCATGGATAAACCACTTCTCTGGTGAGGATGCTTAAGGAGAGAGATGAGTTGGGGCCGGAGGTGCCAAATTCCACCATTCCCACCTCCTTCCTTTGTAATGACCATCTCACACAGGCCCAGAGAGCGGATGTTGCTGCATTGCAACGGCATTTTGCTGATGTGTTGTCCCCCCTGCTCGGCCGTATGAATCGCATGGAGCATGACAGTGGTACCACTTGGGAGGCTGGCAGCTGCGTCCACAGATAGATAAAACAGCAGCTATTGCATCCTGCCCACATGCCAAGATGAAAATAGAGGTGAGGCGGTTCTTGGGTTGGCCGGTTACTACCATTGGTTCCTGCCCGGCTTCACAGATCTGACCCGCCCCTGGACCGATCTCACCCGAAAGTGTGTCCCAGCATCTGGTCCAGTGGACAGTGGCATCTGGCTTTACAGCCTTTTAAGTTTATAGTGGTCCATAGCCGGGGGCGCAGATGGTTGTGGCCGATTTCCTCTTCCCACGAGCAGGAGAGGAAAATGTAGCAAACGGGCCAGAGAGGAGAGCTGCCGGAGCAGTGAGCATGGCAAAGTGAGTACGGCAAAGTGCTGAAGTGACATTGTGAATAAAATAAAATGCCAAACACTAGTTGCTGAGTTGTGTTGGGTCCTTTGGGGTTACCATTGTTACTATAAGATCTTTAAAAAACGATGGGTCTGATATTCATGACTTTAGAAGCCAGAATTTTAAATTCAGTTCAAAATTTGACAGGTTGTCAATGAAGATAGTTAATATGGGAGGAATATGGCCTGTCTTGGGTCAACTAATAATATCAGTTAATAATTATAATATAATAACATAATATAATTCCCGTAATAATGGATTGTAGTAGTCCAACCTTGAAGTAACAAATGCATAAGGTAGTTTTTCAGCATCTGAGTTACTGGTTGTTAGGATGTTACTGGTTTTGACTGACCAAATGAAAGGTGACAGACTTAAATATTTATTGACAGAACTGAATATCCTGGTCAAAAATAGCTCTATAGTAGTGTTGAAAGCCAAGACAACGTCTCCCAGGTAAAGCATCTATGTTTTTCAGACCAAATACAAGTCGACTATAATAACTCTGGTGTTGTGCAATAACAGAAGGCTAACTAACTTAACAAACATTAAACTGAACTTTTATTAAGAAAGAGACTCTTTCTGTTGGAGTTGACTGTATTCGTGGCTGGCTGTGTGGTCTTTGGCTAAACAGCTCAGCATGTAGATTCAGACAACACAGCAGCAGGTAAGGATTTAGTGTGCTCATTGCAGGGACTTTAGTTATTGCAGTCTCTGTCTGGGGATACTGTTTTGCCCAGCAGCAAATTATTAACTCATTCTAAACCTTCATGCTAACATATAGCATACATAATAGCATACAGTAAACGTCACAAACTCACAAATGCATGAACAGATTTATTCAGCCTCAATAAATTTACAGAGTGGGAACCGAGTTCCTCTACAACATGGGCTTCTCATTTTACCAGTGGCCAGCGACATAATATGTCTTTACTGTTTGGACAAATTTTAGATAAATTTTGGCCCCTTGAGGATCCTTCTCTAAACTAAATATAAATGCAGCTCTCTATTTCAATAACAGACGGAGAAAGACAGACAGACAGACGGGGTGAGACAGGCAGAGAGGGTTGGAGGGGCTCTGGGGACACAGTTGCGTTTACGTTTGCTGCCATTGAAGTTGTCCAAAGCCAGGCTTTGCTTACCGCTTAATGGTGCTTAATCACGGAGCTCCTAAAATAGGCCATTATATCAGCACTGAGTTCTAGAATTACACAGAGCCCTCAGGGCCTGAACAACAGAGCTTTTGTTAATAAGCTGCCATTAATCAGATCCATTACGGAAGCCATTGGTCCAACGGGCGGCACCGCGGTTGATAAATACCTCAAGAATAAAAAACAATTTACTCACCTAGTCTAAACCGCACTTGATATATGTAAACGTGTGTGCGGTGCTGTCTGTGTGTGTTAACATAGAGGCTGGGTGGGACAGGAAGCACGCAGACTGACTAAAGACACCCAGAGGACTGGTAGCAGAGCTGTTCATTGGCGAGCTGAAGATAGAGATTAATACTGTTCTCATTATTACAGAGCTGGAGCAGCAAATATCTGCTAACCTCTTGAAGCAACTGTGCAGGGCTGAAGCCTGTACTATGTAAGTGATGGACACCCATCAGGCGATCACTGTCATCACAAGAGCTCCTCTGGGGGCAAACACAAGTTCACGCTAATGGGGGTTAATCAAATATCTGGCAACCCTGCACATACTAACAGCCAAAATCGCTTTTGCACTGTAAGTCGTTCATCTGTTCTTTTCAATAATTAACTCACTGCTCAGAAAAACCACACAAAACCATAAAGCAGTATTTTGTGTTTTAACATTGATGGACACGCAAACTTTCCTCCAACCCTTCTCTCCATGCTTCAGTTGTCACATTGCGCACTCTTTTAGCTCACAGCTCTCTCTACTCATTACTGCCACTCCTGTTAATCACTTGTGTCTTTCTCATCAATCTCTCCCTCCTTGCCCTCCGCTTTGTGCCCTCCTCCCTAGACATCTCCCTAC
>NW_005187577.1:852260-855497 GCF_000239375.1 Pundamilia nyererei | reverse complement strand
TGCGGCATCACTGAGAGTTAAAAAATGTCTAAATTCTTTCATCTTTAATAAAATGATCAGCGTTGCTGCTCTACCAGGTGTAACCATTAAGTTTAACATCCAGACATCCATGAAAACAGAATTTATTAAGTTAGCAGGAAGTTAGCTCGCTAGTTTCCATCTAAACATGATATACCATGCTCTGACTGAGAGATTTCAGAAACAAATTAAGACGTACAGCTCTGCTATCACTTCCAACATAAATGAAGACAGGAAACTAAACAGCAGTGACGTTTGCAGGGTTACTGAAGTTGGGCTAGCTGGTATATAATGATGTGCTACGTGATCGCTAGCTACACAGCTATGTTAGCATAACATAAAAGCAGTGAAGCTGGAGGATGAACGCTAACTTTTTTCCACTTGATAACAGTTAACGCGAGGGTTCCCGATGATTAGGGACAAATGCAATTGCATGGCAGGATGCTGTAAACGGACCAAACTTCAGTCAGGAGAACAACTGAGATAATCCATCCACAATACGAGGTTAGTCATTAATATACTGCTGCATGGACTGGGCTGTAGTTACATCTAAGGTTTTGAAAACTGAGCTTTAAAAATGATTAGTGGTAATAAAAACCAAGAGCGGCCGACAGTGATCACTGACTGTTTTTAAGGGCTTGTTGAGATTAAATAGAACAAGATATAAAACATTAAAACATGTTAAAAACACAACAGCCTTATTAAACGCAGAGTAGTTTGGGCCCGGAAGCAGGATTCAGACTGGATAACTCTCAGTTACTATATTAAGTGTTAAAGTTCAATTACAATTAGAAAATAACTGAACAAATATGGCTTATTTAGAAGAAATATGTATCCATTTTCATCCGTGTTCTTTAACTTGATGATAGTGCATCCCACCAAACTGCACCTTTTACATATTTTTCCGTTTTCAGATAAGAGACAGCGTTAACAAGAGGCACCTTCACGCAGTTGAAAACAACCAGAGAGCTGTGAATTGTTTTCCCCTCCAGTGTGAGCAGGACTTAATATTGCTATGCCTCTATAGAACATTGACATTTATTTATTTTGTTTCCACACAGAGACTAAACCAAAGCAAGACCAAACCTTTACTTCTCCCTGTCATTACCTCACGCTCATCTTGGAGGGTCACTAAATGCTTGCTAGTGAGACTGTTGGTGCTAGCGCTTGTTCATGTCTATGCTTACTCCTGTGTGTCCCTAACAGGTGTGCCCCTCACGCTACACTGCCTCCTGCCTCTTAGCGCCGTCTTTCGCTCTCCAATGTACTTGCACACGTACTCACACGCACACAAACACTCATGCATACACAGAGCGGCCTAATCAGTCACGCTTCAGATCCAAAAGATGGCACAATGCAAGCAGAGGCGCATGTGTCTTTGGTATTAATAGTAATTGTGTGTGTAAACTGTTTCACATCAACCCGCTCTATTACAACAGCTGCCCCGCAAATCAGCACAGGCTGTGGCAGCTGATCACTTTGTGTGTGTGTGTGTGTATGTGTGTGTGTGTGTATCAGGGAAAAGAAGCCTCCATATGCATGTTCCTGATTTTACTAAGGTTCAAGGATTCATGTGAGACATGAGTTTTATTTGACAAGGGTGACCAAGTACACTTATATCTGAGGATTATTACCATTTCATTGGTTGATAAATAGTGGTTTAACAGTCCGGATATTGGAGGGAAGCAACGGTAGTGGATGGGTGTGTTGTGTGACTTACACCCAAGAGGACAGCCCAGGTCGTTAAATTGTACTCATAAGCCAGCAGTTAAATGTTGGTTAATGATGCTCCCAGAAACCGGGAGAGACAGACAGCAAAGCAACCTTTGGACTCAACCTAGTGTCCTCAGGATAATGCCTGGTCATAAATATCACCCTATTCATTCTGCACGTACACACATTCATGCTCTAGCACACTATAAAGTAACTGAACACACTCACACACCCACAAAGCCTTTGGGTTTTTTTGCCCTATCGTGAAAGGTCCTTTGGTCCATAAGGGTCAGTAGTGGTTGTTACAGTTGTTGCAGCACACAAACACACACGCACACCATCTCCGCTGCCATGGCCGCAGACGCCTAGCCATGCCTCATGATTAACATTGCCTGCTCCATGCTTTTGTTTTTCCCTTTGTTTGTTTGCCACTGTGCAGAAATATTTCAGTGGAATCTAGCGTGATTGCACCATAGGTTAGCGACACCCATCTATTACAGCAAATAAGAGCCTTGTATTTAGACTGCCTCAGCGGCAACTATATTTATCAGCGCATGCATAGTCGGGGCCAGACGCAGGCCTGGTGGACTGGTTTTACTGCTGAGCTTTCCCCGCACATTCCAACGGCCATCACGATACACATCTAAAACTGGCTCGAAGATGAACACTGAATCAACAAATCAGTGTGAGTCATAGTTTTATTCTAATAATTTTATCTTGAAACAAACTAGTAAAGCATTTACATTTTGTGCAAATCCTTTCTACTACCGTCCAACAGCAGCATTTACTGGTAGCTTTGCAGATTTTATGAGTTTATAGGTTACTTCTGTGTGGATTTAAATTTGTATTGATATTGACGCTGTACTTTCGCAATGCTTGACCCCAATACAATACATCTATATACATCAAAAACTGAACTAGGGTTGCCACGGTATCCCATTTTCACCTCACAATTATCTTGGCATCTTGTATAATATTGCCCATATCGCTTTATCAAGAGTATTTTTAATGCTATTAGTAAAAGTTTTTATTTCCATGTTTGGTAAATCAAGATTTCTTTCATATAAGGGGAATTTTTACCAGTTGGATGCAGGGTAGTGGTTTAAAGCACAATAATACGTTCAATAGGTTTCAACAAGCATTCAACAAACAATATAAACAACCTTTATTTTAGGTGGAGTATTGAAATCCATCAAAATCCAGAATAAAAGAGGAAATTCAAAAGTCTGCATGAAAGAACCCAGGTGGATGACAACAAAAAGAATTCCACTAACCAAACGCAGGGAGCAGGAGAGTCCAGAGAAAATTTTGCAGAAGTTCTGCAGATTTTAGGCAGAGGAGTAGTTATGAAGATCAGCCCATTTGCAGGGCAGGGCAGAGTACAGAGGAGAAGCTAGTCTGAGAGACCCTTCACAGGCTGTCTTGGAGGCTTAGCAGACCTCGCCAGAGGTAATGCAGACAGTGAAAATCCTCCAAAAAGCAGCCAGGAGACCAGCAGAAAGTAAG
>NW_005187577.1:847379-851168 GCF_000239375.1 Pundamilia nyererei | reverse complement strand
AGAGAAAAACCCAACAATTATACGACCCTCTGAGCAAGAACTTTGGCGACAGTGGGAAGGAAAAACTCCCTTTTAACAGGAAGAAACCTCCGTCAGAACCAGGCTCAGGGAGGGGCGGGGCCATCTGCTGCAACCATACCAAGGCAACACCTAACATCGAGACAGAGACAACAAGATACAAAGGGATACAGTGGAGGCACACGAACTTAAGGAGTTGAATATATACTAGAATTATAACAAAAAAACAGAAACGAGATTGCAAGAGATAGCTAAACTAAAACTGACAAACCTAAAGAAAACCTAAACTGAGAAACTAATCATAAAAAACAACCAGGAAATATCTGCAATGAAGAGAATACAAACTTCAAGGATGTCAAAACACCATAAAAACAGTAATCCAAATATTTATATGAAAACTCGGGCAAAAACCCAGGCACATGACATAAACAGACTGCATCTAATTATCATCGCAAATGAGGTTAATAGTTTTAAAAAAAATCACTTACATTGTTTAAAGTGCTCCAAGCTACCCAGTCGTACCAGTCACAAACTATAGGCCCAAAGGGTTCAGTTTTAATGAAGCAGCTAGTGTTAGCTTAGCGAGAAAAGGCAAAGCTGCAGGAAGAGCATGCAATTCTGTTACTTAATCAAGAATTAACTTTTCACCCATCTGCACTGATTCATTCAGCACAGTGACAAAGACTAACTGCACCTGTGTAATTTTATCTAATTTGCAGGTTTGTTGTGGGAAGTGAGTCTCTGCTGGCGCATGACAGAGTTTGCTGCAGCAATAGAAAAGTGTATGCCATTAGCGATAGTTAATTTGGTCAGCTATAATGACAGGCTGAGGCTGCAGTACAGTAGAGAGTCAGTTACAGAAACAGAACACAGAAACAGAGTTTAACCTTGACTATACTGGCACTGTATTGTTTATTGCATTACCATATGTGCGTTTTTGATGTGATATCATCAGTCTTAGTAGTTTGATGTTAATTGCAAATGCATTCCAGTCAAATAAAGTTTCCATCAGCCCAATAAAGGTTTATCTTAAATATTCACCTGTGAGTCCACGTATGCCTCAAATAATTACAGTGCTGTGAAAAAGTGTTGTTCCTGATTTCCTCATATTTGTTACATATAAATGTTTCAAATTATCATGTTTAACTGTTGTTTTTATGCAGTGTTAGTTTTATTTAAACACCATATAGTATTGTGAAAAAGAAGGTTTTCACAGGATTCTGTGCAGTCCTGTATATAAATTACACACTGATTCAATAGTTTGTAGAACCTGTAGCAGCAATGACTCAAAGTAACGGTTTTCTGTATTTATCAGTCTCTCACATCATTATGGAGAAATTGTTTCATTTAATTTCATTGAGATTTGTTTATGCATGACTGTCTTAATGTCCTGGCCCAACATTTCAGGGACTGGACCATTTCAGTTAGATTTTTTTCCCTCTGTCAGCCTTTCTGTTGTAGATTGATTGGTGTGTTTGTGCTCACTGTCCTGTTGCATGACCCCATTTTGGCCAAGCTTTAGCCGTCAGATAGATGGCCTCACATTTGACTCTAGTATGCTCTTGTATACAGAGGAACTCTATATCAACTCAGTGACTTCACGGTGACCAGGTTCTGTGACTACAAGGCAGGTCCAAGTCAGTACACCACCACATGTTTGGTTCTTGTCAAATGTGGTGGCCAACCATCTCTACTTTGGTCTCGTGTTAGCAAAGGACATTGTTCCAGAGGTCTTGTTTCTTCAGATGCAACTTTGCAAACCTACACAGTGGTGACATCTTCTTTTTAGAAAGGAGGAGCTTTTTCATGCCAAACCTTCCAAACAAGCCTTACATGTTCATGTTTTTCTGATTGTACTGTCATGAACATTTAGGATGCTAACTGATACCCTTTGAGTCTCTGGGATTTTTAGTTTCTCTGAACATTGAAAAGTCTGACCCTGGGTACTCGGACTACTCTTGGAGCACTGTGGCACACCTGAATACTTAAAACTAAAAAACTTTCTGTTTTCATTTCATTAAGATTTGTTGTCTGGCTGTCTTAATGTCCAATTAAGCACAGTTCCTGAGAGTCCCACCCATCCTCTAACCTATCAAGCGGTATATTACGATCAACCGTATCAAATGCAACACTGAGATCAAGCAATACTAAGACTGTAACTTCTGATGCATCATTATTAAGCTAAATATTAATTAAGACTTTGATAAGAGCGGTCTCAGTACTATGATATGGAGGAAATCCAGATTAAAAGGCACTGAGTGAGAAACAAATAAAGTTTCTGATAAACAAATCAAAAATGTTAAATTAGATATGAGTCGATAATTACTGAAGTATCAGAGTTGGAGTTTTTAAAAAGAGGTTTAATAACTGCAGTTTTCAGGGCCCTAGGAAAATGCCCTGATTGAAGAGATGTAACTATCTGCAGTATTTCTGAAGCTACACAATTAAAAATATTTTTTCTTTTAAAAAAATAGTGGGAAACATATTTTGTTGTAGGATTCATCTGTTGAACTATTTCTGTCAAAGGTCTAAAGGTTTAAAATTTCTTAAATTCTTAATAGAATAAAAAGGCACAGGTTGTTGGTATTGTTATTGATGACCTTTGACTGTCTTACCCATTTTGACTTTTGATTAAAGACTTATTATATAAATATTGTAAGGACCCTTATGTTCAGCCTGTCTACACTCCGTTTCTGAGTTCTAACCATCAAATTATTCCTCCAAGGTCATTTTTTGGTCTTAATTGGAGCAATAGAATTCATAACAGTCAATACACTGAGGTTAAAACCATTTACAAGATCATCAACAGAATCCGAAAGAAGAGATGATTGTGGTTTATAACCCAGAATAAACTGTAGACAGGTATAATCAATGATTTTTTGATCATTTTAACTTTACCTGTACTAATGGAGATGGTGATTTTAATTATATACAAAGGCTGCATCGTTGACCACAACATCAATTATTCTTAAACCGTTACAGATAGATACATCCATCCAGACCTTTATTATGTGTTTCATCTGTCAAATATTGAGAACATTATCAAATTATCAAAATATCTTCATTAGCATATCTATCTTTTGCATTATTTACATGAATATTAAAATCTGCAACTAAAACAACACAATCAAAATTAATACAGATAATATACAGAAGTTTATAGAACTCATCAAAAAACTTTTTTATCATATTTAGGCTTCTATAAATACTTAATATTATCACTTGACAGGAGAAACTGAACTGTAGACCAAGATTTTTGAAGGAAAAATCTATATTATCTTCATATTCTGAAAAGCTTCATTAAATAAAACAGCTATCCCACCTCCTTTCTCATGCATGCTTGTTTCACTTATAAAACTATAATCAGGAGGAGCCGCTCTACTGGGTCCTGGCTGCCAAACATGCAGTCACATGGTCAGATATGGCATCGAAGCCAGGACCGAGAACACATCAGTTATGGATCAATGCATCACAAGTTACTGTCCTTTTATGAGTTTGGAGAAGATGATGATTACTCTGATTTCTATACAAAGGAGATAGGTTCAGGAATTTCCTAGATTCCAAATGCAATGGTGAGGATCGCTCTTTAGGTCGCAATGGGAAAATAGGAGAGAGAGCTGAAGTAGGACGAGGGGTAAATGAGACCCAAGTTGTCAACTTCAGATGAGAAGGAATTCATTAGGAAGTCCAGGAACAAACCTGGAACCATCAAGGCTCAAGCAACAGTTTCCAGTATCACTATTGACCATGAAGTGAGTTTCACATAGCCAC
>NW_005187577.1:830710-847129 GCF_000239375.1 Pundamilia nyererei | reverse complement strand
AACTGTAAGAACACTGTACTAACTCAGGCATGATGGTGGTAGCATCATGCTCTACCTTGGTACTGCACAAAGTGGAGTAATGAAGGAGGACTGCAGGTCAAACTGGGTGTTCAGGGTAGTGGAACAAAGCAACAGGGCAATCATCCCAAACACACATCACTACAGGTTTTGGAATGGATAAAGCAGAGTAACATTAGGTCCATGAAAGGGCTTCCCAAAGCCCCGACTCTAACCCTACTGAAGTTTTGTGAATTATGCTTAAAAGTTGGGTCAGTGGGTCAATCCATTTAAATGAACAAAGAAAACATCAGTAAAGATGTTCATGCTGCACAAAAGAGATAAATGTCACTGAAAATGTCAGTTTTAGAATCTTTTAGCACCATATCAGTCCTTCGATCTGTCACCAAGTGAAACCACACCTGGTTTTGAAATCCATTCATAGCAACACAGACAGCCCGCTGCGGTGTTAGGTACTATAATTCTGCTTTCACTTTTGTTGTGTCTTTGCTGTGTATTCAAATTCTTCCTTTTTGTGTGTTTATTACCAGCATGTAAATGTTGAACCTACAGTAGCAGTAACATGTGTGTAAATTGGATAAGTTGTCAAGGTAATGAATAAAAAAGAACATCGACTCCAGAGCAGTTTGTAACACCGTTCCTGTGTTCCAGCGTGAATCAAGTGGCCTGCCCTTTATCGCCTCACACACCCCACCATATTTCTTGTTTTCCAGGTTTGCAGGCGCTGATTCCCTGAATAATGCAGGGTAAGAGGGGGGTTAGGGAATGACTGTGTGGGTTTGTTTATGAATGCATTTTTCTGCATTTGTGTTAAGGTGCAGGTGTTCCATGTGCATGTGTGTGTGTTTCTAAAGCCAGGTTTTCCTGTGTGAGCACATGGCAACATGTCCATAAAAAAGAAGTACAGAAAGAGGATGGGTAGAAAAAGAGAGAGGGAGCAGAAGACGCAGAGGTGAATCAAGCAAATCATCACTTTGACTTAAAACGGACTCATTATGTGCAGTCATGAATAATTTTGCACAAAAACACTAATTTTGCATTAGACGTACAGTATGATGATTCTGCAGCTCAGGAATATTCATACACTCGTGGGGATTTTTAATCCACCAGACTGGGTTTTTTCCTACCATTTAATGGCGCTTCTTTGGCACAGAGAGAACCACGGTAAATATAGGTCATATTCACACTGGGCTCACTGGTGGCACTAAGGATGGTGCTGCAGGTCTCTAAGCGACAGCACCAGTGTCGAGGGAGTTCCCTCCCTGCCACAGCTTGGCTGGTGTTTACACACATACACACACATGCATGCACTGTGGCTAGCACGCCGTGTTGCTATTAATACAGCCACAGTCATTTTAATATTTAATTGCGTTGATGGACTGCATCTGTGCTGCTCTGTGATGCAAACATTATTATACATACTAAGTGGCTTAATTGTAATTAGAGCTGAAAATTTAATTAAACTCAACAATAAAGGAGATCACAGGATTTTTTCTTTTTCCAGAGCAGACCTTTTCTTTCCCCTCACTGAGTTTTAACTCCTTCTGTGCCGCATGCCTCAGCTCAGTCTGCTACTGTCGTCACAGTCAAACAGAGAGATTCAGTGTTTCTCCTGTAATATTCTGAATGAATTTTAAAAGTATAGCCTAATTGGAGCTGGATGGTTTGTCCTCAAAAAGATAAGGAACACTTCATATGTCTCGGTTCCTTATCTACATCAGAGTGCCTTTACTTTTCAGACTGATGATTTTGAACAATTTTTACAAAAATAACATTTAGATAGTCATATATCAGTCACTGGTTTATTATATGTTCCTATATAAACTTTTTTAAAGATAAGCAAGGTGTGTGTCCATCACAGAGACACAGATACCTGTTATTTAGTTGGCTACAGTATCTATTAGAGAAACTGAAGTTTTCTGCATTGGATTTTTTTCATCCCCTAAAGAGCTGCCACTTGGATATCATGAGAACTGAATGTGAAACCATCACGTGTGAATATACTGAATGTCTGAGTCAACGATGAGGGAGAAGTTATTATTCAAATGCCAGCATATGCATCTCAAAGTGAGGAAACAAAGAGGAAACATCTGAAAGTGTTCAAAAAGAATACTGAAAATAAATTGCAGCCATGGAAACAAAAATGTATCAAATACATTCATAAATATTAGGGTGGCTCATATTTCTCATCAAAACTGCCATTATGAGCAAACACACATGCACACAGAGATGCATGCAGCAGTGCCCGTCTGGTGGTGCGTGTATTATTCATCAGGCGGGAGGTGAGTCGGTGCGGAGTGTTTGCGGCCTGGTGTGTAAACATCTGTGTGTTCCTTGACATGCTTTTGCACTCTCGGCTCAGCACTAAACGGGTCTGTTTGGTGCTGATCAGACCAGAGCCGAGGCGACAGGACCGCTGCCAAACACCAAGTACTGGGCCGGCCTGTCCTGCCCCACCTCCTTCTAAACACACACGCACACACAAGGCTACAGGCACTTAAATTGTCACATAAATTGACAGACTCTCATATGGACACACACACACACACAAGCTAAGCCCCAGTAACAAATCAACACAGCTTTGCACTAATACATGAATAAATGAACAGACCTGCAATGTGTCTTGGTTTTTCTTTCAAGTTACACTGCCTTCTTCAGCTGCTGGCTCCATGTCTGCAGATAATAGTTGGGTGGAGACCAGAGGATACTTTCTTCAATAAACCAAGAACAAAGACATGGCAAGGAGCAAATAATGTGTAGTGTATGAACAATGTGTGAATGAATGAATTAGAAGGCACAGTGCTGTTGTGTCCTTTTGGTGAAAACTTCTTTTCTTCTTTTTACATGTATTTTCCCTTTTTTGTCATATGAAGAAGACAGAATCAACAGATTGTCATTAGACCTTTAAATGCTGTATTGGCACTTCCATTTTGGTGAATGTGTGTGTGCTTATGTGAATATTCAGCCCATTTGCACTGCTGCTACAAAGATTACTGCAATTAGGCCAAGCAGGCAATCAGCATGGACACCGCCAAACAACTAGGACCCCCAAGTAGGAGTGCCTTCTTACATGAAGGTCAGCTCATCACACCCACCTTCTTTTAGATTATATTTACAGGAATCTGCCTCCAATGAACTGTACTTAAAATCATGCGGTGAGCACTGTTGCATCATCATCTGAAGTATTTCAGAGCAAGGAAAAAAAGAATAAGGGATGATCGACACTGAGAGAAAAAGAAGAGAAGATTAAAGAGTGAAAGGGAAGTTAAATTGAGAAACAGAGTAAAGGTGGGAGGCGGCGTTTGGAGGGAAAGGTTCAAATCAATGTAGGGCCTAATGTATTCAGTGCCCGCTCTGTTTACGGAGCATGTGGCTGGCCTGATGATATCCAGACTTTTGGCCACAATCGAATGAAAACCTTCCACCAACTGCTGTTTGTGTCTCAGCCCCACATGAACAAGCTGCTATACTAACCCTGCCACACTAAAGTGGATCCGTCTTTACTGTTAATAAACAGGTAGGTAGTCTAATTAACTCTCAGAGATCCAAGTCATTTGTGATAATTCTACTCTAACCCGACATTTTTAGAGAAAGGCAAAATAGACTTTTGTGAAAACATAATGAAGATGATTTTCTTTGTTACTTGATTGCCAACACTTAGGAGAACAAGTTAGAGTTGGGGTTACCACGGATAATGACTTCAGACTTCAGAGAGTTAAAGAGGGGAAAACATGCAGTAGCTCTGACACTGTTTTAAAACCAGTTATTGAGAATTCTAATCATCTAGAAGGTGTGGATGAACTTTGACAATGATGCAGGTATTTAACACTCTGAGGTCAAAGTAACAAACTCTACTGTAACCCTATATTTTAAACACAAGTGTAATCAACTTTTTTGTGGGGAAAATGACTAAAAAAATCATCTTCTTGTTGCCTAGTAGTTGGGGTTGGGGTCATCACTGATGATGACTTTATTTAAATTCCAGGTAAGGACAGCAGCAGAATGTCAAAGATGGTAAATGGACTGGTTCTTCCATAGTGTTTTTGTACTTGAGCTCTCAAGTTGCTTTATAAAAACATGTCTAACTCACCCAGTCACACTTTTATTCTAAATATAAGTGCTTTCTCTTAAACATTCACACTCGGGAGCAGCCAGGAATCAAACCACCAAACTTCCCATTAGTAGACAACCTGAGTCATAGCCAACCGAAAACTGTGGACGTTATAATCCAGTCATAAATTTTTACGGGTTATTTGTGAGAGTGCATGGTTCTTTGTCACTTTGTATTAGGTCTTAGGACAGGAGTTCCTGTCCAGGATGTGGGTGAACTTCACCTTTGCCAGCATTTAAATATTTCTGAGAGCTTGAGGAAAAATATTTGTCCGTCTGTACTACAAGTATTCTATCTGGTAACATGGACCAGCTCAAATACAGAGAGGTCCTTGAAGACAATCTGCTGGAGGCTGCAGGGACCAGAGACTGGTCCCAGGGTGGTTTCAGGACAAGTTCCTGACTGCCCTCCGGTGACCCAACCAAGGTCCAGACTCAAACCCAAACATCTGTGGAGAGACATGAAGACGGCGCTAAACCAACCAGTCGTAAACTTCAGACTGCCACACATTTCAAAATCTGAAAATCATTTGCTGCCCACCCAAATCTTTAATCACATGAGCAAAAGATTAGGTATTTCCTTTTTTGTGTTTTCTCTGACTCTGTTTGATCTTCTGACGATTTGCTTGTTGAGGCTGATTCCCAGCTTTACATGTGGTTCCTGACAGCCACTGCTCCATTTGCGGCTCTTTCCTGCTAATGACTAAAGAGGACAAATGACAAGAGGAGTTCATGATTAAAAATAGTTCCAACAATGTAGAATAAAGTTTCATTTATAAATCCCATGACGGTTTAATTACTCCCGCTTCTTTTTCCATGTAGACATTAAACTTTAAAATAGAAAACATTAGCAAAATAGAACATTTTGTTTATTGTAAATCACTTCTCACAGCCCACCTGCAGACAACAGACATATACATATATATATCAAATAAGTGGTGATTTTAGTTTTAATTTTCTTTACAGGTAGACAAGAGAAAAATGCTGTCTGGACAGTAGTTTTGTGCAGTAGCATGAGTAAAACAAATAACAAGAGAAAAAAGTAAATGACATTCAAAAGGAAAATACTCAAAACAACATTCAATCAAAGGTGAGTCCACGAACAAAGCCCCATAATCCGAATGGATCCAGGAAGTACCTTTCAGCATCATTAGCTAATTGAATCCGGTATTGATTCCATATCAGTAATAAGTGATATATGGAGCTCATATTAGTTATATTAGGTTAAATAGGCAGACATAAGGTCATGTGCACAAGACATTTCGGATTCAGTCATAAATTGATCTGCCATGTTTTATTAGATTGGTGTGTTGCAGTGGCCATGTGGGGTACTTATTAAAAGTATAGTGCGGTTGATGCGGTTCTGCACGAATAAATGCATTTGGAGATATGTTCTCACTCTGTCACACTTTGGCATTTTTAAAAACGCAGGAGATTTTTAGAGGTACAGTGAAACTGAAATCCAGGCATTCAATTACTGGCCAATTAGAGCTGCTGGAAATAACTGACATGTCAATAAACAGAAAATTAATCGATAACTAAACAAATTAGCCATGACATTAAAACCGCTGGCCTAATATTGTGTGTGGCAACCTCATGCCAAAAACAAACAAAACACTGGCCTGTCAGTGTCATGTTCCTGGGTCTGTTGACCCAGCGTTTTAAGTTTTAGTTTATTTGGATGTTGTTTATGTTTAAGTTCATTAGATTAGAGAAGTTCGTTTGGTTATTAGACTCCTTGTGTTTTCTTCCCCTGTATATAGTTTCCCTCACCCTTTGTGTTTCATGCTGCGTGTCTTATGTTATCAAGTTTGTATTATTATGTCTGTCTCATGTTTCCTGTTTTATTTTGAAGGAGTCGTGTGTTCTTTGTTCATTGTGTTTAGTTTCACTTCCCTTGTCCTGTCATCAGGCTCATGTCAGTCAGCTGTTCCTCCATGTGTTCCCACTTCCCCTAATCACCTCCTGTGTATTTAAGGCCTCTGTTTTCAGTGTGTTGTTGGCAGGTCGTCTGTTGTCCTTTGTGTCATGTTTCCAGGTTCTGTGTGCTATGTTTTTTTGTGTCCATGTTAGGGTTCATGTTTTGGGTTTCTATGTTATCTTAGCTCTCCCAGTTTAGGTTATTGTTTAGCTTCTCCTCTGCCTTTTGTTTTGTAATGTTTTCACCAGCCTTAATAAAAGGCTCGCTTTCTGTTAACATTTAAGCTTTGTTTCATGGTGTCTGCATTTTGGGTCCTTTTCATAATACATACAGTCTGCCTCTGCCAGACTGACAGTCAGAGCACTGGAAACAACCTAGAGCCACCTAGAGCCAGACAGCCGGACACCTCAGGACGCCCACAGATGATAAATTAAGAGACACCATAATGAAAGAATCCTGGATAGAAATCTACAGATAAGATGTTGTTTGAAATTCAGTTGCTCCCCCCCACCTCACCCCTAAAGATCATACCTAATGGTGTTATTTTGTTGACACAATTGATGAGACATCTTAAGCCCTGACAGCTGAAATTATAGTGCTCTCAACATTTATTTACAGTAAATGGGAACTTCAGAATAAGGACCTGGATGAGAGATGGCTGACTAATCACAGCTTCTTTTCCTTGTAGGACTTTGGTTGTGGGGTCAGTGGATTGTACTTTTTTCATTGCATGCTACAAGTGCTTGATACTCCTGGGATCTGGGAACTCTGGAGGCCAGGTTGGGTGTACTGCTGGGGGAGACTGCAGCCAAAAGGGAGTGCCACTGTCAAGAGACGTGCTTGGCGTATGACCCTGTGAGTTGTACCGTATGCATCAGTAATGGATGCCATGTTCCAAGGTTGCTCAACAGAGCATTGCATTATAACAAGAAGAATAATATTATTAACTTCATCTGTCAGTGGACTGAAAGCTGTGACTGGTGTGTGCTGCGTTAGGAGAGTGAAAAATAATATGTAACCACATACAATTTCCAGTGTATTCCTTTCTTATTGTGATAATGTGCCGAGGATTTTTTTTTTTTTTAATACTATGAGTCAAATTAAATCCAAGATCCTTAGATCTTGGGTTGATCTTTAGTTGCTTATCTACTATCTATTTGTTAAATCTTTACAGTGAATCAGCAAGCTCTGCAGCTTTGATCGAGTTGTTTTGAAGGCTCCCTGGTCAGGAGAGAATAAGTTGCCCATTTTAATAGTTAAGGCTAGCAAAAAATCTCATAAAAAATTACTGGGCTGATACTCTTCTTGTAATTTCATCCAATTTTTATAGGCTGGTCAAGGTTTAAAGTGCATAACAACCACTGCGGCAATGTGTTTTCCATGTTTTTATGATGGTCGAGTGTGATGTATTGGCAAACGATGCTGCAGTTAATGACAGTGCTGTTTTATGAGTGGTGTCACTTGTCAATGCAGTGTGTAACCAAACCCACACTTTGACCCTTGATGTTGTGACACAAATGATGGGCGAAAGTGTGTGTGTGTGTGTGTGTGTGTGTGTGTATGTGAGTATGTGAGTATGCATGAATAAGCATGCATCGCTGTGCACATGTGCCTGTAATGTTCAACACTGCACCTTAATCAGCCTTGCTCAATGTAATTTGACCATTTGTAAGCATTACCGGATTAGTGCGTCCAATTATCTGCCATCCTCAACGCTGATATGAACAAATGCCATATCCATAACCTGGACTTAATAGACGTATGTTAGGTTGATGTATCGCATAGCTAATTTCGTGATTACATTTTCAGTGACCAGACCTTTTCCTGTCTGCTAATTGCTGCAGGTTAAGTAGCAAGCAAGGCAATACGAAATCTATTGGGTCATGTTCCCAACACAGGTCTGTTCTCTGTGTCTACTGGCTGCCATCAATCAGGGATGTGTACGTATATCTTGTGTGTGTGTGTGTGTGTCTGGGAGTGGGTGTGTATTTGTACATCCATTCCCTGTGAACTCTCGCCTCGTCCTATTGATGGCTCTCATATGATCACCCTCAATAAAGCAGCATCTCCATTAAAATGAAATACATGTTCAGCAGGTACTTTTTTACAACTCCAGTAAAAATAGAAGTGTTTTACAGCGTTATTGTTTTCAGGCAGTGGGTAATGATAGTGATGAGGAGGTATTTTATGGAGATTTTATGGGGGTCTTCTTTATGGAGAATCTGGCGATTATAGATATAATAAAGGGACCGATTCTCACGCTATGTAACAACGTGACCCAGGGCACCGCAAACTTTGTTCGAAACTTGATCGAATTCAGGTAGAAACATTTTCCCTATGCAATCTTTCTTTCAGCATCCACCAGGTTGCCAAAGATTAGGTGTATGCCTAGGTGGTGCCACGGTAAAGCCATGTCACAGCCTGCCCTAAGCATGAGGTTCCTGCCTCCTGGGTTAGGGTGAAGTTAACGGCCATTAATCTCCTGTTTTCAGCTATGTGAATTTATATATATGAATATATCACAGCAGAAGAAGTATAATAGCAAAAGAAGAAACGTAACTTGAAAGGTAACATCATCTAGTTTCCACAACCCTAAGCTTCAGGGATTGGCTGGTTGATGTTGATCCACTCTGGCTTTGACAGAAATTCTTTTACTTCACCTCGTTCAAACTTTATTTTCACAAGTTGAGGTTTTGAAGAGACTCTGTGATCTCCTTTTTCCAAACATTCTTTCACTAGATTTCCAGGTAGCTATCTGATGTTTTCTATTGTTCCAGGGGAGATGAAATATCAATAAGTCCAATGGCTGAGCAAGTGATTTTCAAAAGGAATGAATGAACCCCCTGCTTCTATTAATGCCTTTATGTATATTTTAGAAGAACATACAGTATTTAAATAACTGTGGTAAATAAGTGGCTCGGCATCTGCATAAATTAAAGACAAGCATCAGTGATCAAAAGCCAAATTCAAAGAGAATGCATTAATCGCTATTATTTAATTTATATTCATTTAAAATGTAGAACACCAATAGCATATTATGAATGTCTTTCATTAGCTGATTTTTCTTAAATGTGATCGACAGTTATTCATTAGAAATGAGAGATGGATAAAAATCAGTTTAAAATTCTGAAAAGATTCCAAACATCACTCACTGGCTTCAACTTTAAAGATAAAGCATTTTTATGCATTCAGGTTCTTATGTCAGTGAAAGTCAATTTAACACCTAAAGTTATCTGTAAAACAATCTTACTTGAGCAAGCTGAACAATATTATTAAGATGAATATCAGACAAAGTCTAAGATTCAGTGTTTGATGCAACCTTTTAATATCCACCTATTTAGTGTTAGTAATAGGTAAGCTTTAGTTCACACGTGCATCCTTATATATATCCAAAATTTGTCAGATGAGAATTGCAAGTACAAAACAACAACAACAAGCTCAATCGAATTATCGATAGTATCGATACCTGTAATCACTGGTATTGGTGTTGATCGATAATAGCGCGATGGGATCGATACTTTGTCTCTATCCTCTAAGTTCAGCATGTAGCCTACTGGACTGTGTTAAATAAATGATTCTTTGAAAATGGAAAAAAAAAAACAACCTGAAAAGTGTTTTTTGTGTTGATTGTCACGTCTATTTAATTTATAGTCTATAGCACATTTAAACAACAGGAGCCGAACCAAAGTGCTTTACAGACGGGCATGTTTACGTTCCAGGTCAGGTGACTGGTCAGTCATGGGGTTTAAAATAACATCCATGTATGTCCTGATAGCAAGAAGGTTCCAGATTCAAATCCGCTGGCCGTCTCAGGAGACTGCTAATTAAAAAACTGCTCAAACAGTTTTACACATCAACTGACTTTTTTTTGCTACACAGCTACACAAGTGCTCAACTCCACCTTGTTTAATTATTAGAATGTAGAAGATGTCAGAATAAAAAGTTTTAGCTTTAGCTTCTTCTAAGTCTCGGAAATCAGGGAAATAAAAGAAGATGATTTTTTTTTCCTAAAATAAATAAATAAAATAAAAAAGTCTGATTTGTCTTTCTCCAAATTATAGGGTTGGGTTATGAGCTACTGTAACTTTTCAATAAGTTTTGGCTGGTTGGGTTGATTCAGTTCAGTTTTATTTATGTAGCTCAAAATGACAGTTGCCTCAAAGGTGCTTAAAGGTTAAGACGACAGATCTTTCAGAGGATTATTCCAGATATTTAAAGTTTTTATCCCATGTGGGTTTTTTAACACTGAAGAAGTCTGGAAGGTTAATAACACTAAACCAAACCAGAGAATCGTCATTTTAAACTCATTCAGTGACATAGCAGCGGCCAGCAGTGATCTCAGAACTGGAACAATGTGCTCCACTTACTTGCTTAGACATAAATCATTTTGATTCTCATAACATTTTAATACAGCTGTAGGCTACATGAAAAATATGTGTTGGATTATTTGGAGTCATCTGACAAGTAATTATGTTATAGTAATAGATATTGTGTGAATTTGACATTCCAATGAAAATCTGTGTATTGTTCAAGCATGAAGTCTGTAGGAAGTAAAAATAAAACAGTTTTCAGGGTGACCACTCTGTGTTTTTCCAGCTGAAATCCGAGTGGTTGGGGATTTTTTCCCCCTCTGCTTACAGACAAGCATATAATGCTAAAGCTGAAAATGATCACGGCTGGTGTTGGTGTGAGGTTTTCACAGGGCATCGGTGATTTGTGTGTTCTTGTGAAGTGGTGGACTCTCCGCTCGCAGCTCATTTCTCTCTGGGTGTGAGCAGATGCCAAGCAGCTCTGTGGTCAGCCCTGCTCACTCTCTCTGTGTTGTTGTCCAGTGTGTTTACAGTCCATGGGCTGCTGCTGGCCAGAAAAGGCCTTCTTTTGGCCCGGACTAAAGGCGCCTTTGTGGGTCAATAATAGTTCCTGCCCCCCCTTCATCATCTTGACCACAGCTTCAAGCCCTGCCCAGGCCAGCCTCAGCCACAGGACAAAGTGACCAGAGCCTGAGAAAAAAACCTTTGCTGGTCACTCCCTTGACAGAAAGCTGACACAAGTCAATATAGCAGGTAAAGGTATAGGTCTCTGGATGTGCCAGCTCAGAACTACTTTGTTAAATTAAATTTTTATCCTATTACATCCTAACATAAAAACTTCAATTAACTTGTATGTACGTTTTTATGTATGTATGTATGTATGTATGTATGTATGTATGGATGGATGGATGGATGGATGGATGGATGGATGGATAGATAGATAGAGAGTGATTACTAGGGTAATCGCTACTATCATTACCCTGGACATCTCAACCTTGTCTCTCAGCCCAGATGTCTCCAGATGTTGCTATCATTCAGCAGTCCTCGGCTTCTTTTTGCTTAGTATACAGTCTCGGGGTGGTGGATTTGGCTCTCAGTGGCTTCTATCTCCTCCTTTGGCCGGCTCATTATCCCAGCAGGGTACCTGATCACGGGCAGGGCGTAGATGTTGATAGCCCGGATCTTGTGCTTCCCATTCAACTGACTCCTCAGGACTTGCCTTACTCTCTGCAGCTGTTTGATGGTTGCAGCTTTCCTAGCTGTCTCCTCATGATTCCCACTTGCCTCTGGGATTCCCAAATACTTACAGCTATCCTCTATGTCTGCAGTGTTGCCAGAACTGAGTGCAATTCCCTCAGTTCTGACTAATGTCTTTGTCCTCGTTACCATCTGACTACACTTGTCTAGTCCATTTCAATATGGTTGCTGCAGATCCTAGTAGTGTGGATCAATGAATCGATGTCTCGTTCACTCTTGGCACACAGCTTGATCCCATCCGTGTACAGGAGGTGGCTGATGATTGCTCCACTTGGTGTCCGTAGTCAGTCTTGTCAATGACCCCCCTGAGGGGGCCTCTGCTATTCTGCAGAGGCCTAATCCCGCATTTGATGGTAACTTTTGCTACTGGCTTGAAGTTGTCCTCTAGTGTTGTTCACCACACCGCCATTGAGTTCTTGACGAGTCCATGTGTGAGGCCATGAGGCTGAAATGAGTAAGATAAATATAGACAATGGGTTAAAATGAGTATTGTGGCTTGTGAATATTTTCATTTATTATTTTAATTTAATGATTTAAATGTGATATTTTTTTGTTTTCTCTTCAGTAGAAAAAACATACATAACAGTGACATTTCATGTACTATCACACCCTCGAGTCTACTACTACATTCCACTACATCAGGCAAAACTTTTTCATTTTTAACATGTTTACTTGGGCATATCAATGACAATAATTGATTTTTGTAAAGCGAAAATTAAACATGAGATCCTGAAACAATAAGTCTTTCCATATTGGCATTTATTGGAGTAATCAATTTGGAATTTACTCTGTAAGTTTTCTAAATATGGTCTGATCCTACGAACATGTACAAGCAGCAAAGTCATTGACTGAAAACCTTGAAGGAGAAAATGTTTGACATTGAATGTTCTGCCAGGTCGATTAATGATTAACTATCTGAAAAAATGGCAATGAATTATCAGCCTACCTGGGCCCATAATACATAATATATCACGATTCATCACGTAGAAAGGAGCCATTCTGAGTGACGACTGCAAACTTTAAAAACTTTAATTCCTCCTGTTGTGCTAGGAGCCAAAATGACCCCTTTGGCTTGTTGGCGAAATGGGTCATTGTGCCATTGAACAACTTATGAAGTGAAACCAGCCACTTTCACAAGAAAATAGTGTCCAATAAATGTGAACATTCTGATCAGGGCACCGTGACATCTCCTGGCACTCAGCCCCCGACAGATAAATTCCCTCAGGACACAAATTATAACACACAGCGGTTATCATAAAACATATGGCCAAGCAAAGCAGCAATCCTATACTTAGTGGAGCAACGACTGGTGCCTTTTTACACGGACGTGTATTCTGATTAGGCTGTCATTTGGAGGGATGTCTGCGGCAGCCTCAAGGCCACTGGTTACAGTTCACATGGAAAAAACAACAGAAAAACAACGAGCCTGCCCCCATGCAGTCATGCTCACTGTCACTCACTTTCTCCTGCGTCCACAGACACATGCACACACCCCTGCGTCCATCAGTCACATTTGTTTCAGACGGACTGTATATGCAGTGTTGCTGAGAGACATTTTACAGTCCCGTTTTCTCCCTCTTGACGCACACACATACACAAACACACACTATGGAGGCAGAGTGAGACTCAGAGGTGAGGAGAGCGATTCATGTAGAGTGCAGGGCCAGTAATAAAAGAGAACTGCTGGTAGATTTTTAGTCTTTACCAGGCCTCTACTGCTCCCTTTTGGCCACAGGGGAAACTTCCACCTTCTCACACACTTTTCACTCATGTCACCACTACATACACTCCATACACTCTTTTTTAAAGAATGAACACTACGCATGGGGTGCAACTGTGCACAAAGAGCCACAGTTCCTCGATTCTAGGGTTCGCTTGGTTTTGGCACAAAATAAAAAATAAGAGAAATGCACTTTTTATTTATTGTGGCAAAATGTAGGCTTTCAAAAGTGTCTCATTCTTAGCTTAATTCTTCAACATTCAATCTCACACCAAGCTGAACGCACCAAACGTGACAGTGTGGGGTGAATGAACATGCCGTAATAGCTGTACTGTCTAAAGCACTCTCGTGTTCATTTATATCCCCACTAAAGTGCCTTCAAATTCAAAACCTGCGGCTCTTTGGCATCAAAGGCCCCCCCAAGAACCCGAGACAGAGTTTATTTGATTGCTGGTCAAAATATGTGGTGTCGCTATGGGACAACAAAGCTGTGCATTGCAAAAAGCTGCATAACACTCCATATGCATCCACACAAGCAGCTAGAGTTACAGCCGCTGACCGCCACAACCTGTTATTCAAGCTCCTCTCCTGTAAACACGCCATGTCTCTATGGCTTTGCTTGCTTTCATCTCATCTTCGTTCTGATTGTTGTGGAGAGGTGCTCTTGAGAGAATATACCCCCCTGCCCCATCATCCCCCAAACACACTCGCAGCAAGTCACTTATTCCTCTCTGTGTAAAGCAGTACAGAAATATATACAGTACACTTGCAGGCATGCAAACTTAGTCCAGTTTAAATATAAGCAGCAGACACAAAACTGCACCGTGCAGAAGTTTTAAGCACTTTAGATGTTTAGATTGTTATCTATCAAGCAATCAGAGGTGTTTGATTGCAACAGGACAACAAGCCTAAACATAAACTCCAGCCAGAGTCGTAAAAAGCTACGTTCAGCCACAAGGAGATCAAGCAGTCCTGCAGCAGACCGTTTATGGCCCCCCTGATCTCCTCGAGTCAGTGTGGGATTACTCGATCTCAGAAGAACTGTGGCGAATTCTCTGCGCTGTTTGGAGTGTTTACATAAACTGCGTCCTGAGACGGCACGCTGGTGCTGTTTTTCAAGGCAAATATGGATTTAGGGTTTAGTATTTTTCATTTTTGGTTGTTTTTTAGCATCATGTTTTAAAAACAATGTATGCCTAAAACCTTCCACAGCACTGCAGAGGTGCATGAACTATATCCCAACAATGATTAGTTGCAGACCTTTAACAAGTAATTGATAATGACAGCCAATTTTCAAGCAATACACATGAAATATTTCATTATACATTAATGTGTAATTATAATTTTGAAAGCTTTGGTACAGTTATTGTAACACTGATTATCAAATAAGACAAAAAACACAAAGAAAGTTATCAATGAATTTGACTGATTCATGATCAACATGCTTGAGCTATCATAGTAACTATCCTTTCAGTAAACTAGATCAGGAAAGGCGCATAAATTGATAATAATTACAAGAACGTGTAAATAAAACCCTTTAAAATCAGTTTGCTGCCCACAAAAGGTGAATAACTTTTGTTACATTTAGATTTTTATTTTTAGATTTCAGGTTCGTCTCTCAGTCTTCAACTTGAAATTACTCTCATTGCAGATTTTCACATTTTGACTCGTCACACTTTCATCATCATTTATTTTCTTTCATGTCTGATTTTTGAATGCTGAGTTGTATTTCCAAATCCATTATCGGGCTTTGAATGTGTTTTTCACAGCTGGCGAGTGTCAGCGTCTCATTGGACCCGACTGCTCGTAAGGAGTCCCAATCTTATCTGAGGAGGCTCCCCGAGCACCGCGTGCCCACGAGAAGAGGCGCAGAGATGGTGGGAGGGGGCGATCGTGGACAGTATGACAAACTGCCTGGTCTGCCCAAGCACAATAGAGGTGGCAGGAGGGAGCGTGGGAGTACGAGCTGTGTGTAAACTTTTTTGTAGATTTGTGGATGCGTTCAAGACTGATTACCTCCTGCACAGTTAACAGCCATCTCTCTTTCGCTTGGCTTTCTCTTTCACTCCTTTGGAGAGTTAGCCTGTTTCTCTTTTTGGTTTGCGGCTGACACTGAAGGCGGCTGTTTGCATGCATCGTATGTGGATATACATACATACATAGCGTGTAATGTGTGTCGCTAGATCTTGCTGTCATGATTGACATACTACAGCCTCTGGGTGTCCAAGAAGGCATGCCCCTCATTTGTATGTCACTTGCTTTCTATGTCTCCTCTTACAAATTGCTCCAACTGCGCTAAAAATCTGCATTTGAACTCAAAGCCACTTTAAGTTGTAAGAAAACCATCAAAGGGCGGCGAAGCAGTTGGAAAGCAGTGACAGTTAAAAGAAAGAGAAGAGAGGGGAGGGAGAGAAGAAGGGAGCAAGACGCTGAGAAAGAAGGCTGAGCTGGAGGAGAAAGAAGATGTTGAATCAGAGCTGCTCGGCGACATGTGTTATTTATTTCCCTCATGTAAACAGAGAGAGAAGGCAGACATAATCAATAGGAAACTCCAGATTGTAAATAGACGGCTCTAATAGCCTAAACACTGGCCGCTATAGTTACACTCACACACATATCAGCAGCACTTAGACTCCACACACAGACGGGGAGGGGGGATGAGTATACGGAGTAAAGAGGAGATGTAAGAACGTAAGGAGCGAGAGAAAAAGGAGAAAAAGAAAGGGCCCAGCTCGGCTGGGCAGGCCACCCTTATTTACCAATAAAGAGCCCTGATGAGAAGATAAACACACAGGAGACAGTCTGGGCAGGAGGAGGGGGCAGCGAGAGAGGGAGGTGGGAAGGAGAGGGGGGATCTGAGCCTTTATCCTCCACTTTGGTTCAACAATAAATAAGCAGCAGTGACGAGCTGAGAGAGACGAGGTGTGAAGGTATAGACGGCTAAACGTAGTTTTCGGCTTCCATTTCCCAAAAGTGTGCACTGCCAAACCAAGTTGCACTAGTCAATGTTCTTAGAATAATCAAAACGTGTGTGTGTGTGTGTGTGTGTGTGTGTGTGTGTGTGTGTGTGTGTGTGTGTGTGT
>NW_005187577.1:827538-830496 GCF_000239375.1 Pundamilia nyererei | reverse complement strand
TTTTCTCTGCAGAGAGTCTGTCACATGAAAACTATAATATCCCTTGAAAGCCATAAGAATTATCAGCAGCCCCTCACTGCTCTACGTTTGTGAATAATGACAATTTTTTCATGTCAGTGAGACAAACTTGTACGTAATACATTTTATTAGGAAATACAAACAGAATGCAGTGATTTGCAATTCTCATAAACCCATATTTTATTTACAATAGAACACAAAAATATTAGCCGAGTTTGAATTTGATGGCAGCGACACATCTGAAAAAAGTTGAGACGGGGTCAATAAAAGCCTGGAAAAGTAAGTGGTACTAAAAAGAAACAGCTGGAGAAGCATTTTGTAACTAATTAGATCAACTGGGAACTGGTCAGGGATGGGACTAGTTACAAAAAAGAGTTTCAAAATAACATTTCACACAAAACTGCAACAATTCTTGGATAATGTTCCTCACAGTGAAACTGTGATGAATATCTGTTCATCCAAAGTACATCATATGAAAGATTCTGGCACTCTGTAGTTTGTGTGTTAGGGACACAATCAGTATTGTGCATACCAAATATCTCCTGACCCCCAGGCAGATCTGTATTACAAACAAAAAACAACTGTGTGAATTTTGTGTTGAGGATCATAAAATAATAGATGAAAGGTTGTGACTTTATTGCAAACTGCCATTAGATGAGGTTGTCTTTAAAGCTGCAGGCAGGTGATTTCAGGCTCTAATAATGCGCCAGCTGTACACCACAAGCCCAGAATCAAAGTTGCTTTGCAGCTAGCTTCTGAACATTGAGGATCCTTCAGTGGCCAATGAGGTTGTTGCTGGGTTTTACACATTTTGCTTTGTTTTTTTAATGAGTTTTGGTTATCATCAAGTAAACAGAAATCATGAAGCTGATTACTTAAATTTTAAATCAACATAAAGCCAGGCTCCAGCCCACTCACGACCGTGACCTGGATAAGCAGAAAAGGAGGGATGGATGGATGGATGGTCCCATCATTGTCAAAAAGATGGTCAAATATCCACCATGTAAATGTGCAGTGTCAGCCAAAATGCTCAAGTTTTCCTAAAAAGGAATTTACTTTCATCAGATGATTTAAACATGGCTCTGTCCATCTTTGTGATGTCACTAAAGTGGGGTTCAGTGTTCCTGTCCTGTTCAATTCATTCAGCTAGCAAACTCCCCTCAGCAAGTCCAGGTACTTTGGAAGCTGCTATAAAAATAAAAGTTTGCGCTCCTCAGAAGGGCCATGGTTGACTCATTAGAACTGATTCTGTCCTATTGGGTAAAATGTTCATGGACATCTGGAATGCTCTGTTCTAATAAGTGAAAGAAACCAGACAGATTGAAGATTATGACAGAACTGAATACATTTAATTAAAGGCAGTCTTTCACAACTTAAACTAAAGCAAATGTAACGCCGACATTTGTGAAGATATTTAGGATATGGTGCATGAGACACTCAGATTTTAACTTGATGGACCACTGAAGACATACAATCTGAGAGTTGTATATGTTCCTAAAGGCAAATTTCATGTCTAGTTGTATGAACAACATGGAATATACAAAATACCACAAGTGAGGATCAACTTTCCAAAGCCTGAAGTTATGAAGAGAAAAGTAAAAAGGGGAGACCTGGATTTTAAGTTGAGTAGTCACTTTTTCCCACAAATGCAGCATTGTGTGGATCAGCATTGTATTTGAGTAGCTAATCGTTCTAATGTTTCCTCCTTTCAGTTATCAGTTGACAGGTACGTGCAGCAAATGTTGCCCAGTCATTTTAATATCTCCTGAGGATGGAAAGCAACTTTAAGCACTCCCCCTTATTTTGTTTGTGGCTCTGTTTTTCCACCAAGAATCAGACAGTGGAAAAGTCTGGAGTACTGTTAAAAACATGTATTATATGTGATTACATTTCATTTTTAATTACAACATGTCTGAGACTGGTACGTTTAGACATAACTAGTGAGTAAAATGAGACGAGTCTCACGCAGAACCCCAAATTACAGCTAATTTGGTGATGTGATTAAAGGCGAAACTTCCCGTAAACATCGGCCACAAGTCTGATGTGGACCCATTAATTGTTTGCAACAGCTGCTTAAAAATAGCTTATCAGTCCATATTTTCTAAAAACATGTGTAGGAATAAACTGTAGTGGGTTTGAGTGTTTTGTTTTGAGGTTGCCTTTTTAATGTGAATAAATTCTGGAAGGATATTTAGTATACTTGATTTAATTGTATCAGTGCTTCACCAATCCCTAAGGATGTGGCTTTGTGTGTTCATGAAATTGTGTGTGTGTGTGTGTGTGGTTTTGGTTGCTCATGCAGTGTCAGAAGTCATCAGGGTGAGGCTGAGCGGCGACCCCATGACCCCCATCAGAGATCTGAAGTGAGGCACTTAGCGGGCGTCCCCCCCACCCCACCCCGTGCCTTCCTCCATGATCCACACAGACAGGCTTCTCTGATTCCACCGCTGCTGCTAATAAAGGCAGCAGAAGGCTAATTCAACTGAGCAGTTGAAGGGAAGTCCTTGAGAGGGGAAGAAAAGTTAAGGGCTTGGCTGTCACTCAGCTAGTGGCTCTGCCTTCTTTAAACGACTGATATTATACTCAAACTGAAACAGGAAATTCACTCCAACTGCGCAAATGTGAAATAGAAGCCACAGAATAGTGTTGGGCATGATTTTTATATTTCTGCCATGGTGTTAGTTTCTGAATTCTGAAAGCCAGAGTTAAAGATTTTGATGCGGTTTTTCTTCTTTTTCTTCTTCTTTTTTGGAGTTTGCTTATTGTTATCTTTTAGCTTTAGCATGTTAGCAGGGTAGGCTTACAGGCAATGTTCCCTCTAACCTGAACTGAAATTAAAATTAAAACTTTAACAATTCTGTTTTGCAGTGTTAGTCAGTAAGTGACTGGCGGCTCCGGCATAGGATTAGAACGATGCCACCTTATCCCATAGTCCAGCCA
>NW_005187577.1:822939-824718 GCF_000239375.1 Pundamilia nyererei | reverse complement strand
TTTGTGCGTTCACTCAGACACATGAAAAATAAGAGGGAACGTTGCTTATGTATAACTTGCATATTATAAGCTGTACATGTTAACCTCCTATCATGTGGCCAATCTGAAAGTAAGCATCAGCTCCTCACCTATTCAATTTTGAAAGGAGAGGTCCACAAGTGTTAGAGGGAAAGTATTAGTCATTAATGAAACACAAACGATGGATGTATCCTTTGAGTCAGTTCAGCTGTATTGTATTTATATAACACCAAATCACAGCAGTCACCTCAAGGCACAATATATAGAGGAAAAAATAGAGAAAACCCCAACAATCAGACAGTCCCAATGAGGAAGCACTTGGCAACAGCTGGAAAAAAACTCCCTTTAAACAGGAAGAGACCTCTGGGCAGGCTCAGGGAGGTGGCTGATGGCCATTTGTTTTGCAAGTTCTGGTTACAAAACAAAGTTAGAATGTATAGAAGTCCATAAAAGGACTTCAATGCTCTTTATTTATTACCTTGTAAACATTTTCCTGGTAAAGTCTCTCTGTATAGTTTCAATGGTTTCTCTTGGGTGGAGGCATGGGCAGATTATCTGTGCTGCCGACCAAAGGCGGGGCTGCCCTTTCCTGGGCTTGCTTTCACACATTTGCGAATCACTGCCTTCATCAGTGCTGTGTATTTGAAGACCGTTAATGGTAGTGCAACTCTGCAAGATCACTGCGTTCACTATGGAAATCAGTCGGCCTAATTTAAACTGACTTTTGCAAGTTCCAATCAGTTACCCTTTTGTCTCAGTTGCTTCCTGGTTACGTTGATGATATTCTGATTTTTTGTCCCCTGTGACCATATCAGGCAAGTATTGCAGAGTCTCCTACAGAAAAAGTTGATTGTGAAACCTGAAATATGTGAAGTCCAAGCTGAGTGACCTTTGTTCCTTAGCCGTATCTTAGAAAGTGGACAAGTGAACACAGGCCAGAGAAAGTGAAATCCATAACAGACTGGCCCATCCCAGAAACAACAATAGTTTCTTGGTTTGGCATATTTCTATCATCGAATCTTTAGAAATTACAGTTAGATTGCTTTGCTTCTAATCCAACTAACCTCGTCTTCCAGGCCCGTTATACAGTCATCAGAAGCAAACAATTGTAAATGAGCTAGGTTTGCTATTTTTCAGTCACTTCAGCGTCATCATTACTTACTGCCCAGGCTCCCACAAACCAGCTCTGTTGAACATGTCTATGTCATCTTTTTTTAGCAGACTCTGACCCGGATGAACCGGAACCCATCCTGCCACCTTCCTACGTCATCAGGCCATTACCTGGGAGACTGAAAATCAGATCCACCAAGCTCTACAATCTGATCCTGGCTCCCCTAACTGATTGTATGTCTCATTTTCCATGTTTCCATGTTCCATGCTAGAAATAAGAGCACCTGACCACCGGCTAGTCAATTGTAAGCATCCTCAAGAGCTAGAAGTACTCTTATATACTGTTTTGTTTGTTTGTTTGTTTGTTTGTTAATTAGTTAGTTAGTTTATTTGCTTGTTTTAATCAATTTTAAATCATGCTTTTTATTTGTTTTTGTTTCTAATGTCTCTGTAAAGCACTTTGAATCACCTTGTTGTTGAATTGTGCTATACAAATAAACTTGCCTTGCCTTGCCTTTGTGGTGGCTTCCCTTCCTCCAGTAGGACTAGGGCTGAACGATTATGGAAAATAATCTAATTGCGATTTTTTGCCCCAATATTGCGATTGCGATGCGATATGCGATTATTTTTTAAGGTCTTTGTCTTCTGTAT